>NW_013666649.1:22177-51599 GCF_000517525.1 Limulus polyphemus | reverse complement strand
GCACAAATACGTTTTAATATAAACACAACAATACAATTTACAATAGCAGTTGTTACAAATAATTATTACAAACAATGATTTATAAACAAAAGTTTCACAAACTTACAAGCAATATAAAGTCTTCTTTCTAGCCTGGAACTTCTTCGATATCTTATCGAAGGTTCACGATGAGCGAGTTGATTACGAGTTGACCTTGGTATAATTCACATAACAGGAAGCTAGCTAGCTTTGTCCTTCGTTATTTACCAGCCACACACACACCGAGTTTTCCACCGATGACGTTATGTAATGTTTTCGTAAAAACACTAATGTCCGATGAGAATCCACTGAAGTTAAATGATTTGTAATGTTCGAACTTTGTAAAGGTTCCTGGTCAAATATCTGAAGTTTTCCTATTGATAAGCGTTATAACAATCACAGTTATAGCTTCCAAAGTTTATCTTATCTAAATGCCTTCAGTGGCACATCGGCAAGTGTGTAAGGTTATAACGTTAAAAAACGGGTTTCGATACCCGTGGTAGGCAGAGCACAGATGGTCTATTGTGTGGCTTGTGCCTGGCAGTTATTTTGATATAAAATTAATGAATTCGAATTAAGTAATTAATTATCAAGGGTGTTCGAAGATTGAGTAATCTTCCTTAACCCCGCGCGAGACTAAAGATTATAAAATCCTGAGGGTTATTGAGGTCTGTTCGAGCCAAGTGGGCTGCTTCTAACTGGGTTGTATTTCATTCAACTCTTCAAATATTTCTCTAGCTTTTTTGTTACATTCTCTCACTTTTGCTCTTTATTTTATTTTTTTGCCATTTTACCATAATATCTACAAACTCTACACATAACCATATCCAATGTTATTGTTCATCTTATTCTAACATCAAATGTTATATACTATTCTGATTTTGAGAAAACCTAACAGTCTCGGACATTTTTTAGTAAAAGTTGGCAGATATTTTTTTTCTAAAAGATCTTAGGGTGCTGAATCATTTTCTGCTGTATCTGTCAAGCTTAACGTTTGAAAAACAGAAAACAAAATGGCTGCCAGAAAACGGCTGTGTCATCACATTCTTTATTTTAATAATTACTGCTTTAATTTATTCAATTATTTCGATGAATGTCTTCCTTTATATGCCGTAGTTAACTTACTATTCCAATGACTTGGTGGTATTTTTTATGCCTGTAAATAAACACATGAATAGCATACTTCATAACGTTAAAAGAAAAATGTCAGCGATGTTTTCTCATGCAGTTTAGCCCGGCATGGCCAGGTGGTTAAGGCACGCGACTCCCAATCTGAGGGTCGCGGGTTCGAATCCCCGTCACACCAAACATGCTCGCCCTTTCAGCCGTGGGGGGCGTTATAATGTGACGGCCAATCCCGCTATTCGTTGATAAAAGAGTAGCCCAAGAGTTGGCGGTGGGTGATGGTGACTAGCTGCTTCCCTCTAGTCTTACACTGCTAAATTAGGGACGGCTAGCGCAGATAGCCCTCGTGTAGCTTTGCGCGAGATTAAAAACAAACAATCTCATGCAGTTTGATTTTAGCTGGCGTTTTCCTTTTTGTTACTACCTAAGATTAGCCTATATCTAAGGGAGTGTTCAAAACAAGACCAGCTTTTTGTTTTGTTGATCTTGTTGTATCTTCCTGTATGTATTTAATGAGTAATCTGTAAACCTGATTTCTACTTAAAAGTTAACAGGGGTCGTTTCACTAGTTTCTAGTGAACGATTTTAATACCATATACGATTAGACGGAAGAGCTTGTGATCCCCAGAAAAAAAAATATATATATAAGAAAGTTCGAATCATTTCTTTTTGTATAAAATTGTTCTTTACTTACGAAGTTCTTCTTTATTTAGCCAGTTTCGTAACATTACTGGCGACTTCTCAGCATAAAACTATAAAAACCAGAAAACAACTAAACGCTTTTTTGAAAAGTAATAAATTCAATTTTAAAATTGATATGAAATATACATTTTTTAACGTATGTTTAATTTCTTTAAAATCAGGTCATAAAAAAGTTATCTTGTTATATAACGTTTCATCTTATTATATAACGTTTCCAACCAAATCGTAATTAAAAAGTCTATAACAACATTAAAGTTTTTTCATGTTAATGATACAATTACTACAATACATGATCCAAATCCTACAGATCAAAGATATTTTAAAAAAATACTTTACTTACTTTGTTGAATTACCTAACAGTTTCTTTGAAAGTTATCTTCTCGATTGACTGGTTTTTGGACATGTTTGTTTGACCTGGGAAGGCCAGGTGATATGGAAACCTCTTCCTCCTTGACAGTTATCGGAATATACAAAGTGTCCTAGAAGTCTGGATCCATAGGGAAAATACACAGTTTATTATTTATCTATTTATTATTTAAATAACATGCTATTAACAGCCATACACATATCAATTCTTGATATATTGTGCCATCAGGGTATTTTCTTTCCTGAAATATGTACAACTGACATTAGAAAATGTGTTTAACTTTAAAAAATATAATGTATATTTTCCCCCATGGGTCCAGACTTCTGGGACACCCTGTATTATCGGTGTTTTGGTCGTGTTTTGCGCGAACTGGGAGGGTCAGGTGCTACTCTAGACCTTTAAAAGATTCCCCTTGACGGTTTATTTATTTACAGTTAAATACTGGACGAATCACATCACGAGATTGAGGTTCAAACACTTCACAGGTTATTGCACTGATCCTACTTCCCTCCTAAGTTCCTTTGTTCATGAACGTAAAACTTGTAGCATTTAATGCTTTTTTGCCTCTTCCCTTGATCAGATTGTGTAACAGTTCTACGCTTCAGAAACAGTCCATTGGGCAAAAAAATCACTTTATTCACTAGATGGCGTTATTAAACGCGCATTTGACATCAATGCCTTTCAAGTACACTGTTGATATCGAAATCCAGGTGATATTACAAGATCTAGCTATAGATGGCTTGTTTTGTAAGTTAACCCTGAATATTGTTGCATTGTATCATGTGTTTTTAAGCGAGAAGAAAACTCGTGAGTTGCTGTATTATGTAAGGGATAACAGATGTGTGAGAGAAATGCAGACTTGTTGATTTATAAGGTTTTGAGATCCACTGATAAAATTGAATAGTGCTTTTAGAAGCTTCCATTTTGGAGTTATCTTCTGTGTTTGTGAATAAATTTACGGGTGTTTTTTGGTATTTCTGGGTGCGACATATTTTGTTGTTGAGTGTTCATTTGGTTAATAGTTATTTCAGATTGTATTTCCATGGTTTCTTTCATTTGTGACTGCGTTTGTTTATTTTGTGGCTGTATTTGTTTCTTTGAGTGAGATATTTGTTTACTGCGTGGTTGTGTACGTACTGCTGTTGCATATGCATATTTAGGTGTGGGCTTTGTTTTTGGTGTCACTAGAAGTGGTGTCTCAGTACTGATTGACGTGTGTGGTTTGTTTCCGGGTGTTGTGTATCAATTTCTGTAGTTTGAATATTATGATGTATATTGTAGATTCTTGTTTTATTTTCTTTGTACTGTATTTCGGATAACCCTTGTAATTTTCCGTGTTGTTATTTACAATTACAACAGTAAAGGTTTTTGGGTTCTTTGGGGTAAATTGAGTTATTGTGATTTCCACCACAGCCCACAACGTCGTGGGAGAGACTTACAGGCTCCCGCGACATATCCATATCGTTGTAAAATAAATACTTACATCACGACAACGGCTGGCGTTTTAGTTTCTTCTACCTGAAATCTCTGATACCAGTGAATAATACCGTTAGATATTAGACTCTGTATATCCTGTGTTTCGTGTGTGTATACTTTAAGTACGTTGGTTTGTTCTTATGTCCTGCTTGAGGTGATGCAATCTACTTTCTTGTAGAGAATGTTGTTTTGTGAAAGTTCATCTTGAATGTGTTCTATTTCTATAGTATAGTGTATATTTTTAATTACGAATATTTTGGCCTTAGGTTTGGATTCCAGTAAATGCATTGTAATATGTTCTGGATGGAAAGCAACTTGAAGCCACTCTTTGAGAAGGCTGTTTAGGTCAGCCGCCTCTGTCTTGGTGTTTGGTTTGCAGCGCTTAATTTCCACTTTCAGTTGTGTTTCTTAATATGCTCCAGGTATACCTTTTATGATAATAGTGTTTAGGTGGTTGTGTATGTTTTATGTTTTTCGTTTCTTGTTGTTGTTGTGTGTTGGTGTTTCATTTGTATGTGTTTGTCGATAGTCTTATTTGTCTTTTAGATGTAACCACTTTAAAACCATCAGTGTCCATGTGTGTTTCGATTGTTTCATGTGTTTGTGCTCGTGTTTCAATATCCAGGGTGATATCATTATCTGTGTCAATATTTGTTGGTTCATTTACTAGTTGCGTATTTGTTTCAGGTTGGCTATTTGTACTAGCATCAGCTATCTCGATGGCCGTGCTGTTATGTTCTTCGCTATGCATATTTGTTGGTTGTGGTGCGTGTTATTTGTGTCCGAAGACACTTGAACTACTTTACTTTTCTTTTTAATGTTTGTTAGTTCCTTTTTAGCTACAAGGACTAAGGAATTTAATTCTGGGATTAATCTTAACATGGTATATAGGCTACCTATACTAGACTGATATGAATATCTCTTTGAGTAAGAGGCCAGTTCCAGGGACGTTGTAGTGATGTTTTGTTGCGTCTTTGTTGATATTTTAATTTTAGTCTTCTTGGTTTTGAAGATCGCTGTATGGTTTCTTGAAAGTTATCCTCTCTTGTCGGTATAGGGCTTTAGATCTTTGTAGACCTGGGAAGGTCAGGTACATTTGATCTCCCCCCCCCCCCACCCACACACACACACACCGGTACATGATGGATGATTCCAGAATAATATTATTTTAATTAATACAAGGGAATCAGAGTTTTGCTAATCCACACACTTACTTTGACCCCTTTCAAAGCCATGTCTATGTAAGTAATTACAGTAATATTGATGTATTAATGCACTATCTCTTCATTAGTTAGGGCAAAGTTCTACACTTCGCGAACAGTTCAAGATGTATTATTCGTATTTTTCGTTAATTTTAGCTTTCTTCGAGAGCATTTTACATAAATACCCTTTTTAATGCTGTTGCAGTAACTTAAAACTAATGATGATTTAGAAGTCTAGCATTAGATGGCCTTAATTTATGTTTGTTTTAATACGATATTCTTAGCAGATTCGACTGTTTATCTGGGTTTGTAGAGTTGTGACTACTATTGATGGAATGGGAGCACTTTTCCAGACTGCCACATCATCTGTGAATTGTGACGAGTATCCGTGATTCGGATCTTTTAAGATGTATATTGTTAACATACATGATGAATAGATTAGGGCTAACCATCACTCCCTGAGAGACACCTACCTCAGGAGTAAATGACTCCGAGTAGGTTCCCTCAACATTGATTCTACATTTTCTGTTTTCCAAAACGTTTGACAGCCAGCTAATAATACCGCGCAGCAGTTCCAGTTCTGACAAACTAAACCTATTACAGTGTCGAATTCTTTCTCAATATCGAGAAAGCATGAGACAGTACATTCTTTTTTGTTAAAACTATTTAAGGTACGTCTAAAATACGCGCTAGAACCTCTGGAGCCCTATTTATTAATATTAAAAACCGCCGACAATGGACAAAATTTAACATACAGTAAGTAATGCAACAATGTAACAGGGGTTATTACCTAGGATTCAGTAATAAAATAACATCAATTCTTGAGAGGGAAGAAGAGGTCAACGATGAACCTGACCCTCCCTGATCCAAAACATGGACCGAATCCCGATGAAGAAGAAAGAAAAAAAACTTTACCAACACAAACAAGTAAACAGCAATTAAAAAAGAAAAACCTGCAAATTATCACAAACAAATAAAAACCACCATGGATATTTACTCACACACACACAATCATAACAAATAACAGAAACACACTGAGGCATTGATACACTAACAAATACAGACTCAAGAAACAACAGACACACATATGGACACTGATGAATTTATACTTGTCACACCAAAAAACAAAACCAAAAACAACAAAGAAATGCTTTAGCAAACAAAAATACACAAAACACTATTATACAGCCACAAAGAATAAAGAAACACTAAACATTCACAAACACCAAAACAGTCATCCGTACGTTAAAATCACATCAATCAAAGGCTAAAGGCGGACTACTAGTCAAAGGGACAGATGCGGTTTATCTAAGTAGCCTCCTAAAACAATGGCCTGAAGATGCCTTTCATCCAGGATACATCCAAATATACTTTCCTGGAAACAAACAAACGTAAAAGCATTTGTTATCAAAGGTATACACTATAGTATACAAATTCAGAAAGAACTTACACTAAACAACATTCTATACGTGAAAGTAGAACGAATCATTTTACAAAAGACGCAAAAACAGACTACCATGATTTAAAGTACACACACACACGAAACGCAGGATATCCAGAACCTAATATCAAATGATATTATTTTCTGGTATCAGAGATTCACGGTAGAAAAGTTAAAAACACCTGCCGTTGTCATTACACATTGTTTCAATTATCAACGATACGGACATGTGGCAACAGTATGTAAACGTCTCTCACGATATGTAGGCTGTGGTGGAGATCACCATTACTCCATGTGTCCAAAGGAACACGAAAATAAACTTTATTGCTGCAGTTGTAAACAACAGCACACAGCTAACTATAAAGGACGTTCAAAATATAAAGACACCAAAACAAGAGTATACAATATACACAATAACTAAACCACAGAAACGTTTGTTTGTTTGTTTTGAATTTCGCGCAAAGCTACACGAGGGCTATCTGCGCTAGCCGTCCCTAATTTAGCAGTGTAAGACTAGCGGCAAGGCAGCTAGTCATCACCACCCACCGACAACTCTTTGACTACTCTTTTACCAACGAATAGTGGGATTGACCGTCACATTATAACGCCCCCACGGCTGAAAGGGCGAGCATGTTTGGTGTGACGGGGATTCGAACCCGCGACCCTCAGATTTTGAGTCGAGTGCCCTAACCACCTGGCCATGCCGGGCCCCACAGAAACGAATATGCAACAAACGAAATCAAACCACATACAGCAATCAGTACCAAAACAGCACTTTTACCGACACCTATGATACAGCCTGAACCCACATACGCATCAGCATCACCTCGCAACAAAGGAATAAATTATTCAAACAAACAAACTCAACCACAAATAAAACAAACAACCGAATCACAAAGTAATATAATAACTGAATAAAGTAATACTCAGAATCTCATGCACCCACAGGTATCCATAACACCAATTAATTTACTCACTAATACTGAAAACAATCCCATAATAGAAGCAGCAAAAATATTATTTTCGAATTTATCCGAGAATATCAAAACACTCAAAATCAACGAAACGATCTAATTGTCATTATAGCCAAAAACATTTTGTTTCCATTCTCCCGTACATACTTCAGCATCTCATGAATTCACTCATAGCAAAAATACACGATATAATATCCATGGTTATAAAAATAATAAACGGACCATCTATGACTTAATCTTAATGATACCATAAGTGTACCTAGCTATAGGATATTAATGTAACATACGCGTTTGATACCTTAACCTAGTGAAAAGCTACGTTTGCCAATGAATTGTTTGTGGACTATATATAACGCAACCAAGCTGAGTGAAGTGGTGAATAGCACTAAGTGCTATAAGTGCTATTCATGGACATGGTCTGAAGTGGGAAGTAGAATCAGTGTTTATAAGTGTTTGTGCCCTGATTTCGTGAATGCCCATATAGTATTTGTTAGTAAAAACAGAAACCGTAAAGGTTGGATGAAGAGGTCTAGATAACACTTGACCCTCCCAGGTCGCGAACACACGACCAAACACCAATACAGACACGATGCCGATAACTTTCAGAGAAACTTTCAAGGTTATTCAACAAAGTAAGTAAAGTATTTTTCAAGAATATCTGTAATCTGTAGGATTTGGATCATGTATTGTAGGAATTTTATCATTAACATTACAAATACTTCAATGATGATAAAGACTTCTTAATTATGTTTTGATTTGAAACGTTAGTAATACAATAACGCTTTTATAACCTGTTTTTTATCTTGAAAAAAATGTGAAAAAATATATAAAAACTGATATGAAATATATAATTTTTAAACTTAAATAGATTTCTTTTAAAAAAAGTGTTTAGTTTTACTCTGTTTTTTATAGTTTTATGATGAAGAGTAGCCAGTGATATTACGAAACCGGTTAACTTGTCTCCCGGTGGAACAGCGGTAAGTCTTCGGATTTACAACGCTAAAATCAGGGGTTCGATTCCCCTTAGTAGATGCAGCAGATAGTCCGATATAGCTGTACTATAAGAAAACACACACATACACACACGATTAACTTAAATAGATAAAAGTTTGATGAGTATAGAACACTTTGGTAAAAACAAATAAAGAATCTGCAGGATCGTGGTTTGAATCCCCGTCCCACCAAACATGCTCGCCCTTTCAGCCGTGGGTGCATTATAATGTCATAGCCAATCCTAATATTCGTGGGTCAATAGTAGTCCAAGAATTGGCGGTGGATGCTACGGGCCTGTTGCATTCCTTTTGGTTGGCAGTTCAAAATAAGGGACGGTCTTTGCTATAAATAAAATAAACAAAAAACTGTCAAATTGCACTAAGATGTTATGTGTTTTCTTCAGGACACGATTACTTACGTTTCCCTTCCTCAGGTTACTTCACACAAATTGACTGGCTAACGACAATATTATAACTCTGTAGCGCGTTATGTCAGTTGGTGCTTAAGAAATAGCTCTTTTACTAATTCGTATCATCATAAACTATACTTCGGTAATGTATTCATCGCACGTGTGATGGTAATTTCTTAGTATCTTCTTCTTCTTCTTCATTCAATCTTAATCCCATCTAATTTTGAGGTCGGTCTCTCGAATAATATAAGTTAGCCAAACCTTTTTACACTCAGGTGGCTGACCCTGACAACAACCCTAATGGACGAGCATGTTTGGTGAAGGGAATTCGTACCCGCGACTCACAGATTGCGAGGCCATCGCCCTAATCACCAGACCTACGATAATTTCTCAGCATACGAACTTGTAACTGACTGATATAAATGCCCTTTCAATTACCATGTTTTGTAATCTAGACGTCCTAGTAAGCTCCGATTTTGAGTGAGAGGCAACATCATTCAGGTTTTGTTTGCCTGTTTGTAGTTAAGCACAAAGTTGCACAATGGGCTATTTGTGTTGTGCTTACCACGGGTATCGAAACCCGATTTCTAGTGTTACATGTCTGCAGACTTGCCGCTGTGCCATTGAGGGGCTGTAGTTCAGGTAAGAAGATGCATGGTGGATATGCTGCTAAACACCGTCAGTGGAATCTCGCATGGAATAATCAAAAACGGTGTGATAAAAATTATTGTTAGTGTTACTATGATGCAATAACACACCTATTATCCCAAAATAATAAGTGTTTTTGCTTCTCAGTAAGTAGACTGAAACACATTTATATTAGTATTGGGTAGAGTTTACACTATATTTATTGGTCTATAGGCATATCATATATAGAAGACGTTGTGTATTCTTATTAGTTTATGGGGAGACACAATATAATTTAAATATTGTATTCAAGTATATTTTTACAGCATAAATACTATGCAGTGAAATTAAATATAATGTTTTTATATTATGTCATCTTGACCTGGATATTAAGGTAAACAAGTATTATCTGACAAATGTATATAAATATTTATTATAAAAAATCACCGACTTTCTATATATATTATATATATATATATATATACTTACATTTATATAGAAGTAATTTTTATTACAAAATAAGGCAGCTTTATACTAACCTGTCGGTAGGTGGCGGTATGTAGATCAAAGATTTGCCAACAATGAAAGTAATGTAATAAAGCTCTCTTGTTTCAAATGAACCTATCATAGTTCAGTTACTGAATTATATTGGTATATATTTCTTCAAAAAGGGTTCACTAAACGAATAACTTTTGTCTGGCAGTACAAATACTATTTATTTTCAATATCCAAATTGCGAAAAATAAAGCTTTCATGGGTAAAATAATTTTCTAATAATATTAGAATAAGTTGTGTCAAATCAGTCCACCGGTCGTCACTTAGTAACAATCCTAGTCATAATATTAAATGTTACATATGTAAGATAGTAATTCTGTCTTATATAACATATATCTTCTTTATCCCAGATACACGTCTTATTGGTTATATTTGACTGGCAATGTTAAAAACAAAATGAAATGTTTTCAATAGTGTTTTAAAGAGTGTAGACATGGTGGTTTTGGCTTTAATGGACTGTTCTGTCTGATGACGTTTCGGCTTTCACGAAAGCCAAAGGTATGAAGTAAAATGTTTGTCACATGTAATTATTTCCATTCATGTTTTACCCGTGAACCTGAGAGGAAAAGTAAATGAATTAAATTTATTTTAGCTACCTTGATATTAAAATATTCAGAAATATAGTTCAAAATAAAAAAAGATTTCGCCACAAATCCTTGATATTAACTTATTACATCATATAAATTCATGGCGTTTAATAATTACATTTCATAACAGCGATACGAATAAATGCAAATATGTAATTTAAAGTATTTGAAAATAATATCTTTTTTTATATTGCACATCTATAAATTTTTCTTAAAGCACGTAACATGTATTTTTGATATAGTGTTTTTGTGTCAGCCTTACCTGAGATTTTAATCTCGTTGCTAGGGGCGATAAAACTCTGTGTTGTAGTACAGCAGAAACAAACATCTTGATTTAGAGTAGGCTGGACTTCAAGCTTTCAGGAATGTGATCTAGTTTCCTGCGTGTGTTCGTGGGGCCACACCCACATGTGGCACCAGATGGAGCACGTGCATTTAGGCAAGCATTTAAAATGCAAATTCTCTTTGAATTTGGGTATACACACTTCAGTATTCTTGCACAACCAGGAAAGAAGAACCAATCTATCCTGCTTGCACAACATAGAGCAAGTAAAATAATACAAATTTAGATTCGATAATTACCGGAAAACAGTCTAGTATACCCTGGTAATTAGTGCGTTCGACTTGCAATCGGCAGATCGCGGGCTTGAATCCTAACATCGAACATGCTTACCCTTATAAAATCAACTATGAAGGCGTTATAAAGTGACTGCCGATCCAAGTTTTTGTTGGTAGTATATCACACACTTCAAAAATTGAGACGGCTATGATACGGGCTATCACAAATAGGCCTGGAGTAACAGTGCGCGAAATGTAACAAAGATATCCTACAATATTTCATGAGAGACGCTAACCACGTTTGTTTTGTTTTTTTAACTTACTTGGTAAGATATGGCGGAAAACTTGATGTAATATATTTTTCAAATTTTGCAGTCATTTGGTTTCAATATTTTACATTCTGCCAGATACATTTGTCTGCACTCGTTTGCTAGAAATATAATAAGCGTGATTATATGTCCACCAGGTGAGATTTGGCCAGAACAAAAGCATTGTTCAGTTGTAGCTTCATAACATTATTTTCAAAAGAGATTGATGTTTTCAAAGTTAATATTGAATGGCAGTTAATAAAATAATAAAAAAATCAAGGCTTAACGAAGTAGTGAAAACGACACAAAAATTAAAACAGTATCGTGCAAGTTAATATAATTATGTAAATAATTTTATTGTCTCCAAATTATACGTACAGAGAAAAAAATTATAAATATATCTCATTCTTTTTTCCATCTGATATTTGTATGTAGCTCCAAGTTAAATAAACTTGTATGAAAAGAAAAAGTTAGAACACGCTGGCTGAAATTAATATTTAAAAAAAAGAGAGAAAAAAAAATAGTAATTTTAGAAAGTAGAACATTTGAGGTGCTAACGAAGAGCTGGTTTAATTTAGCAACCAAGCATTAATATATAGATTGAATTGATCCATTTGTCAAGCGTACTTTCGTGTGACCTGCCTGAAGCATTACGTTTTCAGATGTTTTTTTAACGCCATATGGCGGTTAAAGATCTATAATTTTTATTTTTTATGATCTAAATTTTTTATTCACATACTATTATTAGTGACTGTAACTCGCTATCGTTATGCGATTACTTAATCTTCATTATCTTGTCACCGTTGGGAAAGTTAGAGGATATGTTAAGAATTATAAATAGAAACAGGTGATATTGTTTCCTTATTTTTTCTATTTGTGAGATATTTTACTTTAAATAATCCTAAAGTACTGAATGCTATTACATTGTGTGTATACATTTCTTACTGCCAAATCGTGATCATGAGATAACCATACTTAGAAAGTCATTCAACGAAACTTAAAAAAAAAAGTTATTTCTTTATATAGCAAATACTATATTTAAAAGTAAACGGGAACAGGCTTTTGGTTTCCTTTACTGTGAAATTTACAAAGCGTTTACACAGTTCTTAATTAGTATGGATTTACGTTGTTGTTGTTGTTTTTTCTGTTATATTTTATCAGAGTATGTAGATAGCTATTTGTGATAATGTTTATAATAAAACTGAACAGAAAGATCAGTGACTACTGTATTTCAGATGCTTCTTTTTACCATATTTATCAACATTAGTTTATTTCTAGATTAGTTGCAGTTTCCCGAGAACAAAAATATATCGAAATAAATATTTTCTCTTTAGAAAAGTTTCTTATTTCCAAGGGCACTTAATCCGTATCACATTAAATAACTTTAGACGTGATATTTTCCAACTAGTAAATAAAGATATGTGAATTTACATTTATTTAAATGAAAGGATATTTCTGGTCACTTGGTTGACCTAACGTTCTTAAACTAGTAGTAGTTATTGAAGCTGTGGCGTCTTTTAATTTAATTCGAAACGGCGATATTTCCCATATATCAACTGTATATCGAGCAACTGTATACCTTTTACCTTGATGACAGATATAAGAAGCTTTGCAAGACAATTTAGTGAAATATGATTTCGAAAAACAGCCAACATTCTTTCACTAAAGGGAAAACCTCTCATACTAATCTGTTAACACTTGTTAAAGTGTTATATATTTTTTAGATGATTAACTGATTGGTGCTTGGATAACAAAGATGTTATTACTGGAATCCATTCAGATTGAACCTATGTTACTACTTGTATACCTCAAGGGTCAGTCCGTCAGTGTTCAGGCTTTTTTTTTAATGAAGTGCATCAATAGTCATAATTATTTCCTGAAAAATAATGGATTGATTTAATTTTTCTTGGTAGCTTTGGAGGATTACATTTTTAGAATGTTTCACATCTGTTTACCTTTAACCTTCAGTGGCATTACCCTTATATCAGCTGCACAATTATTAAGCAGTTGTATACCTTCGACTTTCTATTCCCAAAACAATTGGTTAATTCTTGAACGTTCCGGAATTATTAGGTACAAAAATTCGAAACATTGTTTGTTTATTTGTAACTAAGCACAAAGCTACACAATGGGCTATCTGTACTCTGCCCACTATGGGCATCGAAACCCGGTTTCTAGCGTTGTAAGTCCGCAGACATACCGCTGTGCCACTGTGGGACTTCGAAACACCCTAAGATTAATTTTCTTTGTGAAAATTAAAGAAAAAAAAACGGTAAATTGCCTTCCCTTGATATCCAAATCAGCGGATTAGATAATCATTTCACAACATCTGTTTATCGTAAAAAAACATATACAGGCTTACATACTCCATTCGACAATTTTATTCTGAATTCCTTTAAACGTAACCTTATACTCAGTCTTCTCAGTAGAGCATATAACATTTGTTCTAACTGCCTCTCTCTTAATACCGAAGTTACCGCCTTTATAGAACATTTTAATAGACGACGGTTATCCCTTGCATTTTATTCAAGCCCTAACACCCAAGTTCCTTTCTCAAAAACTTGAACCCCCAAAGAAGTCATACACTGTTGATAAATACCCATTAAAAAGATTGATCGTTTATTTTGTTAGATAAGCAAAGTTTCATAGTGAAGTCAAAAAATGTTAAGAATAATTAAAACATTTATCCGCAAGTGCAATTAGAAATTATATTTAAATCACCTTTCAAAATACAAAATATCTTCAGATCAAAAGACCTATTACCTACCCTCTATGCGTGCCAAGAGCGTACATAAATACACGTGTGGTGGCTGTAATGCCACTTATATTGGCAAAACTATACGCCAATTACACCCGCGAGCCTGCGAACATATGGGAATATCAAACAGAACTGGTAAATAACTATCAAATTCACCACACTCCACGAACCCGCGCACATTGTAAAAAACACTAACCACCCCGTCTTGATAACGAATTTCAAAGTCATTTCATCTGGATCATCCAATATTGAACTTTGATAAAATAAAGTTTATCTATCATAAACGAACTCCCAACTTTAAATAATAATACAACTTCAGTATAATTAAGTCTGTTCTAAATAATTTGTATAATATTGTTTCATTATCCTATTCTTTGTTTGTCTTTTAATGTAGTTCATCCTTATATTCTGTATTTTAATTACTTTTTATAAAATGTTTAAATACATAAATGTTTTGTATCTAATAATTTATCCTGTTCATTATAGCTTGCTGAAGATGGAATATGTACATTCCGAAACGTTCAAGAATTAAATGTTTGTTACTGTACACATACACGTGTCAAATGTTTGTTGTTGCTGCCGTCGTTTTACTGTTCTTATTTATACCTCGATTTCCGTCGAATAAATCTGTTAATTTTGATATATTAAATTAAGGCCTTTATGGCATCAGTAAACCCATTAACGTTTGTATATAACCTTGTATGTGAGATGACTGAAGTAGTTATAAATTTCACTCTTCCATAACTGAAAATATCTTCATTCAGGTATATTCACGTAATATATTTCTAATTTTCCACGCAGTTTCTACATTTCGTTGGCCTAATATCTCAAGGTCGTAAAAATGTTAATCCTATTATACAGGTACAGGCCACATGATGAAATATTTGTTCTGAAGTCTCAATCCTCAATATACGTGTTTCATATGGCAGCGTTTCCCAAACTTTTGTCACCCACGCCCCCTTAATAAGTCCCCCGGTGGGACAGCGGTAAGTCTACGGATTTACAACGCTACAATCAGGCGTTCGAAATCTTTTGGTGGGCACAGCAGATAGCCCCGAAGTGACTTTACTATACCCCCCCCCCCCGTTATAAATATGGTTTCTTAACCTTCTGGTCCTAGTAGTTTGTTAACCTATATTTATATGAAAAATACTAGTTTGATCAATACTTATTCCTGTAATATTTTGCAACTTATGTTTCATTGATCAATAATAATGTGTTCATGATTAAACTAATTGTTTTTGCTTAAATTGATGCTTCAAATTGTAGAATACTAAGTAAAACATATATAATGATTAGACATTAAATTATCCTGTACAAAATGTTGATTTTGGAAAAAGGAAAAGTATGCGACACTGAAAATTTTTATTGGGACCGATAATTCTAGTGGTTTCCTCAATACTATACAAGAGACCAAAAATCAAAAGCTATCTACCATGTCTGGTTATTATACAGCTGTTACATATATATATATAGGTTGTGTTTAAACAATTTTGAAGTTTCATCACATCATCACAGTCCATGTTGCCACTTGCATCTTGACAATAGCTCATCAGTGTAATTTCCATTGCAAAAGGCTTAGTTGTAAATCTGTAATATCCAAAGCATATCACTCCTCTCTACAGGCCTTAAGCCATGCATCTAGTGTATAAGGACAATGATTTCCCAGCAGCCATTTCAACAGTCTGATCACACAGAAATCCATGGCACTACATCTGGCAACTTGATCAATATGTCTCTGTGTGGTATAGCATGAATACCGTACCCATTTCATTCTACAGCTGCTTAAGATTTGCAACAGTTGAATAGATATGTCATTAAAGCAGTATGTGTACATTTGACTTGTGTCACTTTTCCAGATAAATATCCTTTTTAATTATGTTGTGTACTGTTGCCTGGGGCACGTGGATGTTTTTTGCCACTGATCTTCATGTTCCCGTATGTTATAAGTTGGAATATTTTACTTACTACAGCTGGGGTTTGACTTGTTGCAGGTGTCTTTTAGGACAGTCCAGGTGCACTAAGTTAATCCATATTCCTTTGTTTTCTAGTCGCATTATACACAAGGGATACCCCTGCCTTGAAAATTCTAAATCCCTGATATTAGCACATTTGTATGATCTGAGTAAAATTTTGCATTGGAAAGAACTGTTATACACCTTTCACAAATGTGATTGATTTTTGGTGGCATCACACTAATTACAAAATTCCAAACAATGTCAAAATGCTCTTCTGATACATTTTATTCCACTTTAATTTTATATTGGCTGTGGTTATCAAGTGATTTGCTGACTTGTACATTCAAATTTGTTTTAATGTAACAAACATACTCAACCCTCTGTATTAAGATAAAATGTATTTGAAACTAAAGTTATACCACATGAAAAATTCACACAGTGTACTATTGACTGAGGACCTGAGATCTTTAGGTATTTTATTGATAGTCACTACTTACATGTTTACATTTAATTAACTTTAGCTTTGTACAAATACAAGTTATAACAAAAACAGAAAGCAGCTTTAATATAATAAAATGTGAAAAGGTGCACATCTTATGCTATGTTAACAGCAATTACATGGAAAATATTCACACAACAAGCCTAACAGCTGACAAATGTATAACAGTCAATTTAAATTATGGAATGTAAAAAAAAAATACTAATTAAGCAACATTTTAATAAGAATGTAATTTTAAATGCTAAAAGCATAAAAACAAAAAATACAAAATCATGCTTGACAATAATCATTGACTAGCCTGTCATTACATTTAACATTTATAAGCTTGCTTTTTCTTTTTTTTTCATAAAATGATAAGTTTATAGCACGGACAAAATAACTTAAGTAAAGAAACTCTTATTACTGAAGACAAAATTAAATACTATCATAGTTTATCTTCAGTTTCTTTTACACACTGCAGCATTTCCTAGAAAATTATGGTTTTTCCATGCAATATAAAGCCTTTAGAACTCGTTTTTCCCTAACCAAAAAATGTTTTTTAGTAAAATCATATTTCATCTTACAGTTTAAAGTATGTAGTGCTTAACTCAGCTAACCAAAACAGTTTAATAAAAAACATGTTTTCGTTATGTCTTTGTTAAAAAGTGCCTTAATTAATGACTGCTATGTTAACCCTTTAGCTCAGTACACATAAAGTTCCAATTTTAATTGAAGTGCTGTATATGCAAAAATAGGGTTAACACAGGTTCAACTTAGATAACAAAGTTTCCTAGTAGAGTCATAGTCCTGTCATGTAAATGAAAGCCTTTAGAGCTCAACTGAGTCATCCAAAAACTGATCTTCTTTCAAATAAAAATGTGTTAGAGTTTAAAAGAACAGCTAAAACAAAAGGTAAAAACTTTATTGGCACAAAGGTCTCACAAACATTTGTTTCTCTGAGATAGCAATATCTTCTAACCACTCTTCGGGGTTAGAGAAACTTACATACACCAGGATACCAGATCTTCAGCGAGTACACATCTGTGAAGTCTGTAATGTACATCACCAGTATGGATGAAACTTCACACCCACGAGTCTTCTTGTTGAATCCTGTGGACTGGTGGGTTAACCTGTTGGTGGCTGTCCCTTGAATGTAGATCGTAAGATTGTTTTTCCAAGGGTTGTGAGACCTGTCAATGTCTTAATTCATTCATTCCCAAACTCAGTGTATGGTGTTATAGCTATTTCTAAATGTACATTTCTCTTCTAGATTATCAGCAATAATATATATGATATTAATATTAAAATGTAAATTATTTATTCATATACTTATTGTAAAAAAATACTTGCAAGCAATTTTTACATTACACATAACTGTGTGGTTTCAAATGTCATGCAATTATGACAAACAGAATAATAAAATCAGTTGCAATCAATCATCTACACTAATTTATTTATTATGACTCTTATTTAATATCTATAATGTTACATATATGAGTGAGGTAAAGAGATTCATAGAGAAATATGAAGTTGAAAAAGGCACCCACCAAGACAGTATCAGAAACCTAACTAGTTCAGAAACCCTGGGGTGGAGGCTACAGAGAAACAGATAATAGTGTGTTTATTTAACATAATTTGTTTTATACATATACCTATAGACTATTCTTTCTTTTTAAGTAAACTACACCATCAGTATCTAGTTATTTTGACTGAGAAGCCATTTACTGTAATGCACATAAAATGTGTAACTGAATATATTTTTCTGTTCTTTTTTTGTTTTGTTTTTTAAAATTAAATTTAATAAATGTGATGTTGATCTAAGTAACAGTGACATTTTTTAAAAACAATGTTGTGTTTATAATAAAAACAAGCAGAATGCAGTAAATGGTTTTTGTATATGGTTAGTGCATTATAGTTACAGCATAGAAAATGAAAAATTACAAAAATGATCCACTCATTGTTTTTCAATCTGTCCAAATATTTGAGATGTCAAACTAAATTTATAAAAATTAAAGCTTTTTTAATTATTTACACTAAAAGAGGATATAGTGACATTACATAAAGGTATCTCATTCCATAAAACCTTAACATTCAGATTGTAGTACTTGATGGCTAATCATGGTTAATTAATACAGAAATACAGATAAATTTAATGTCTGTCATAGTTTTAATTATAAAAGAAAAGTTTATTTTGGGAAAAATCAAGACATACAGAATCAAACAAAATAGACACATACAGAGGGAGTCACTTAGCTTGCCTCTATAGCACTTTAATTTTAAGATAAATGGTTTTATTCTAAAAGAAGAAAGTTAAAAGGGTTCCCATTAATAGTCCAAGAGGTTAATGAAGTTTCTGTATAAAGTGTGAAACATCTAACACTACAAGAGGATAAAATTACATCCAATAAAATATATGACAAATATGACATAAAATTTACTATTAAAAGTACTATAATAATAGTATTGCTCACCATGGAAAAATCCTGTGCATGATCTTGTATAATAAACACAATATAAACATAGCTCTTTAAATAAGATAATGAAAAAATTGCAGTAGAATATTTTCTGCCTCTTACATCCATTAGTTTCTCAAGTGGCTTAAGTTAAATTATATGAGTAAATTAACTATTAGCTTATATTAATACCTGAAGTCCTATAAACTAATTCCTGTTGTGTATTGTATGCAAAATTTGGTAATGCAATTCCCTCCTTCAACAAACTGTTACTAGAAAAAGTATGTAGCAGTAATAAATCATAAAAACACATAGAATTAGAACTTACTGGTACAGGTGGAAAAATTAACACTCCCCCTACTGGTGGTCGGTGAGGTGGTGGCTCAATGTCTTCCCGGACATCATTTAAGGGCAGTTCTTCTGACTATAAATATAAAACCAATCATAACACAAGGCATATACAGCTGATAATATTAGTGAGTTTTAGATATACATATATTAAATATCAGAAAGCAAGGTAACAGGAAAACTTCTCTTAATAACAGATTGTTATTACAAGGAATATGCAGCATTAAGCTTCAGTATAGTGAAGGTTGGTAAAATATAATTAGAGGTGTTATGGCCTCATGGCTACTTAATTTCAGATCATTCATTATAAATTTACATGAAAATTTCATTTGACATCAGTCTAGCATGACTTTTATGAGTTTACAAAATCTACAATATCACTTCTTTAAAACTTATTGTTTTCTATTTTGTAAGAGGAGTGATTTTACCCAGACTGTCACTGTTTGTAAAGTTGCTCTTTTTTCTCAAACTTCTTTTAATTTTTATTTAGATAATGACCTGAAGCTCCTACAGATAATGAATGACCTGAAACTCCTACAAAGACCCAAGAAAAAGAAAATTTTACAAAATGGAAGGAATCAAATTTGTGAAAACAGAGAAGGTTGGTGATGTTACATAGTTTGATATAAATCATGATGATTTATATATTGTGATTAAAAATGCACCACATGGGATTAAAAGTGTAACTGAAGATGGTGTATTGCCTATAAATAAAGCATAACTGCCCCTGCTCCCATTCTTTGTTACCCCATCTGCTAGCATGATACCCCAACAGCTGGTCTTGTTCTAAGCTAACCAGTGATCCTGCCCCCACCAGCAGGCTTTGTTCACAATGCACTAGCAGTTACAGTCTACACTTCACCAAATACAAATGCTAGAGAATAAGCACTTAATACATTTTGCATTTATTTTATAGGCAGTTATTTAAATTAAAATTTTGTATTTCTGTCAATAGCATGTAGTTTTAACACTTTCTCGAAGTATGTCTTATTCAAAGATTATTTGATAAATCATCAAATAGACTTTGTTTGTTTGAAGTTAAGCACAAAGCTGCAAAATGGGCTATCTGTGCTCTGCCCATCACGGGTATCAAAACCTGGTTTCTAGTATTGTAAGTCCACAGACATACCGCTGTGCCACTGGGGGGCATCAAATAGACGTTTTCATGAACAGATTTTAAGATAAGTGTGCTAGTGAAGTTGGACTAGACCCAGGCCAATCAACAACAAATAGCTTTGCTGTGCCAGATGGCAAGTGGAGGGAATGGTGACTGTATGCTAGAATATGTGCTTCATGGTCAGTTGACATTCTTGACCAGCTGGAAGAGTTTGACAAGAAGTTGGAGGATGATTCCTTCCAAAAGAAAATGGTAAATCACCTAGTTAAAGGTTTATATACACTATAAAGGATATAGTTGCATCATAGTACAATAAAGCAAATATTTTATATATTAATTTTACTTGTTCGGTTTTACAGGTTAGCTTCATGGGTTCCCAGGGCAGCCACACCTATCAATCTCACAAATCATGCCAAAGATAGGCAGAAACAAGCTGTGATCTGCTTACAGCCTGAATGGTAAAAACAAAAGATGCAGGGAAAACAAAAATAAGCCTTCAAAAATCTTCTATTGTTCAAATACATAATGAGTATGTATTGAAATTTAATCCTTGTTAATGCATGACGTGTTAATTTTTGTTTTAACATGGTAGACCTGATAACACACATAATGTTGATGCATGTGGCTTAAAAGGGCAGATGCATGAGAAACAGATTCTAAAGTTAGTTTTAACCAAGTAAACTTCAAGTACCAATACCAGTTGAGATTTCTTAAGGTATCAACTATAAAATTATTAAGTTTTCAAGAGAATGACAGGGCAATTGTCTTCTCGTTAACTGTTCTCAAGGTGTCTATGTTTCCTTTTTGTTGCAGAAGCCTGCCTTCAGTTTCACTATAGAGGATCAGATGGCAGTATTTCTAAAATATGCTCTTGACAAGCCAGGAGGAATAAGTCACATGGTATATTAAAAGATGATAATTCTAATCTTTAAATTTATAATGAAGTTTTCCCTTAAACTCTGACACTGTTTAATCAAAAACTTTGTTCATAAAAATACTATATATGAAACTGGATATTTTGCAGAAATCAGCTTCATGCTTGCAAGCATCAGCAAATGGTGCCCAAGATAGAAGGATGATTAGGTAGAAAAGGAAGAGTGATGACTAGGAACTATATAAGTTGGAAGGAAGATATATAGAGATTATTATTGTCATGAATAATAACTTCAATGACATTTTATACTGACATTTTGTAAACTTTTTCCTATTTTTTTTCGTCAGATAAATTTTTTTGTCCAATAAATTTATGAGAATGAAAGAAGATGAATCTGTGATATTTTAAAATATAACCTTAAAGACTGTTTAATAAAACACTGATATTGTGCTGTAAAATGGTGGCATAATGGTTGTAGCAATATATAAATACAAAAAAAAAACCCAACGTTGCAGCAATACTGTCACAATGTGAAATTTAGTTGGGTTCTTATTAGATGGCAAAAATAAACTGACATCACTTACCCGACTACGTGGCACACCATCTGAAAAATATTAAATCATGTGAGATAAAACAGAATTCTAGCAAAACAAAAGTTAAAAAAAAGAAAGAGTATACTCAAAATAAAACATCAGAATCTAAGCTCTCACTTAATAAAATGCTATTTACCTTAATTTCAGTTTTCTGACCTAAAGATAAAGGTGTCAACATATCTAGATGACAGTTTAACAAAGACAAGAGAAGCTAACACTACAATGGTGATGGTCACCATGCTTAAATTTGGGAGTTAAAAAACATGTTCAATGTTTGACAAACAATAGTGATGGAATTAATTTTTTGTCAGAGTTACCTCCAATGGAAGAGTTTGGATCAGGGCCTCTATGAGGTAGTGTTCTGTCTTCATACTTTGTTGCACCCTGTGTGCTGATTGGTCGATGGAGTGTACTGTTGGCACTAGTGGGAGTAGAAGCAGTACTTCGAGCCACCATTGTGCGTGTGATAAAATGAGATTCTTTCCAACCAGCTTTCTTACAAAGTTCTCGAAGGTCTTGATGCTGCCACATGTTGTGTAATAACTGCAAAAAGCATGTATTTACTTGATAGCTATAGTTACTGTTAATGTTTGATTATTTTTAAATCTAGATAATTAGTATAATACTATTAATTTACAACTTTTATACTTGTCCCAGTTTTATGGAGACTCTAACTACCCAATACATTGTCTATAAAATATTTGAAAAAATTATTTAATAAAAGCAACACATAATATCAGTATAACAACAAATGAAGATCAATATTAGTGAAGTGTATTGAAAACTACTATATAAACTGAAACATAACAAACATGCACCCACTAATACCAATATTTTTGTATCTGTATTAATGCATTTTTTTAATAACATTAATCTTTGTTCATTAGTAATCAAATTTAAAAGTAATTGAGTAATTAACTTGTTCAGGTTTTGCTAATGATGAAAAGAATGTTGTGCTATGAAATTGGATAAATCAACTTGAAACTAGAAGGCTAACTTTTTAAGCAACTAGTCTGTTCAGGATAGTGACTATAATAAGTCACTAGTACAAGGCTAGTCACACAAAAATGTTTTGTTCATAAAACAGCACGTAAGTAAAACATATAGATTTTTTCTTCTCATTATATTAATTTGTAAATTTATGAAATCCAAGACTGTTGTTGTTTTCATGAAAGTCATTAAAAAAGTAGTTAAAACAAATTTCCAATTGCTAAATAGTCAGTTTTTATTATGATTTTCAGCTCTTTGATACAAGTTAGTAGGTGTTATAATTGTAGACCACTTTACAATGCAACAGCTCTAAATGTTAAAGGGGTAATTAAAGCTGAAAATTCTTTTTAAAAACATGGAATGTACAATGATCACAATGGAAAATTAAAACTCTATTATTGGCATTTAGAGTGTAAAATTAGATTGAAATTCTAATTGAGCTATTTTTAAATACAAGTTATAATATTTGATTCACACAGTGCATATTTTTTCAAGATTGAACTTATCAGCTACAAATATACCTACAAAACTAATAAAGTGAAATATTGTAAGAATAACATATGTATATATTCAGAGACTCTGTGGATTGGTACAGTACTGTGATTATAGCCTTCAAAACAACAAACTGAGAAGTGTACCAATGTTGGTCCACAGAGAAAGAAAGTAATTTTCTGATTGACTGTTAAATTACTTACTTTTCTGCATTTGAAAATAAACAATTTAAGCATATGTAACACCATTTCACCTTGAAAGCAACAAATCAAAAGTGAGAGCATGTCAAAAAGTCAAAAATATTCTCAATATTAATCCATTATTCCCATCAGATTAGTGTTTTGTCAACAACTATTCAAAATGTATTTCTTACTGCTATCAAGAAAGTGTTAATGTGAAGCTATAAATTAAACTACTAGTTATAATGAACATATGAGTATGGACCTTGTGTACTGTCACAAACTTCTATATTTTTAATACATGTCTGTGTATGTGTGTAAGCACCTGTATACATATATTACATTACTAACCAACCTGTGCTGTAAACTTCACCACTCGTGTTGAAAATCTGCCTTTCTGTTTGGCTATATATGTTAACCTATCCACCCCACCAGCTTCAAGCAAAGATCTAGCAAAATCACTGTTCTTAATAATGACTTCATTTAAGGTAGCCAGAACAGCTGCTATAGTCTCATCTGAGGAGCCCCCTCTCTCCTGCAGAGGATCACTACTAGGAAGCTTCTGTACCAAGTCCCGCATAGCATACTTCCCTATACAGAGAAACAATCAGAATGCTTTTATTATTATTTTATAGCTGTGGTTATAAGACATTTGTAATCGATCCGGTTTTCTAATCAATCTTCAGTAACATAAGACACCAAGTTTGTTAATCATATTCAACTTTTAAAGTTTTATGAAACTTCTACACAGCTCTCAGGGACAATGAAAAAAAAAATCAAAGGAAAAAATCAGCAGTAGTCAGATTCAATTTTTGCAAAAGTAAACAAGCAAAGAAAAAAAAATATAAAATGACAATTTTATCGTTAACTGACACATACATACATACCCATATATATAAACAGATAGCTTTCATGCAATCTCATAAACAAAGGTAAAGTTATAAAACATGTATATGAGTTCAGAGGACCTAAACACATTTTTCACAATTCTTAATTCTTACTAAATGGAAATTAATAGTATCAAGAAAGTATGCCTTTTATAGCGAAATGGATTTATAGTAAGATTTCATATTTGATTACGAGATTAAAATTTATCACATGGAAAATATATTAAAACACCCAAATATTAGAGAATGCATATCTCTTCATAAAATATTAGATTTTTTTGATGAAGGAACGAACAATGGTAATGTTCAACTAATTTTTACAATAAAAAATAAAGTACTTCATTTAAATCTTATTTAAACATATTCACAAGTCCTACCAATGAGTTCTTTGTTTCTCTGGTCCATTGAAAGATTCCTTAAAGCAGTAGCCACTGCACATACAACTCTGTCAACATCCATTCTGAGCAGTTCTACCAGCACTGGGAGACCCTTTTCTTTTCTCACCGCAGCTCGGATATCTAAACTAGGCTTTAGAAATAATGAAATTCAAGTTATTCATTCTGATCACTTATAAAGTTCAGCCTGAATGGTAGAAATATTGCTTCCATCTCCAAGCATATCTAGAAATTATCATAAAATATACTTTTAAAACACAATTTTGAAATAAGCTTCATCTCATGTTTTTTAAAGTATTACAAATATAGTATCTAATGTAAGCATGCCTGGTTGTTAAGAAACTCGACTCACAATCTGAGAATCGTGTGTTTGAATCCCCATCACCAAATGAACTTACTGTTTTCTGACAGGGCCAGCCACCAGGGTGTAAAAATTCTTGGCTTACAGAATACCCAAGCAGCTGATCTCAATTCTAATTGGGATTAAGATCAAACAAGAGATAAAAAAAGTATTTAATGTAAGCAAAAGCTTTATTAATTAAACTTATCATTTAAAATAGAAAAAATCAACACCTTCACTTTTGCTACCAAGTATCATATAAAAATATAGGTTGAGCCATAAGTAAGTTTACTGCAGGATTTATCAGTTCACCTGTTTCTTATTACACTTTTATATTATAATTGCTTACTTCTTGCTCATTTCTTAGTACCTTTGATGGTTGTATTTACAAGACTGTTTAATGGATTATAGATTTATTTAGAGCAAAGGATTTTTTTTTCCTGAAGGCATGGTAAAGAACAGGAAAGGATGCTACAATGTGTAAATCAAGAAGACAAACACTTTGAAAGGTTATCTTAAAAGAGGACAGTGTCTATAAAATAGTGTAAAACCTGTTCATTCACGTTTGTGTAACTGTAATAACAACACATCATATTCTGTTTTACACACCTGATTGAATAAACCATTGGTTCATTAAATGGATAAACTTATCATCTACCCTGTATAATTTTTGTAAAAATGCAATTGGTAGCAAAAAGTTAGGCGAACATTAAAAACTAACCTGCCAGTAACAGGCAGCAAGATTTTGAATGGATCCTGCTGCTGCTTCCAGTGTTTCGGGGTTTGAGCACTCTGAGAGCAAAGCTAGATATGGTTGCACAACTTCAGGCTGCCATAACAACTTCATTCCTTGGATTGGACCAGTCCTTTGTCTTGGAGTTGAGGAGAGTGGAGCATCTTTCCTTTGTTTTTCTGAACTTTCATTGTCTTTTTTCTTCTTTGTTGTGCCAAAGCAGCCTAAGCTGTCCCCCACTATCAAATCAGTGAAACAATTGCTAAAGGAACATTCTGTATATGTAATTTTGGTTTAATCTGTTTCTTATTACATAGCTTTGTAGTTTTTCAGTTTTCATCCAATGAATTTCAAATAATAATTAATTTTATACTTAATAATATTACTATCAGTAATAATTACTGACAGCAGGTATAATTCTCTTAATTCTAAACAATATTAGGATCCTTTTAGATAACTACAAATGATAGAAAACAAAATAAAATTATATTATATCTTCTTCTTAACATAGATTAAGTTATAACAAATAGATTGAAAAATAAATAATTCCTTTCTAATATAGAAATTCACTGTTTGTCTCATGGATTTTCATCTAACTAATTAACAGTTGCTCAACATTTTATTTTGACTTGAACCCTTTCATAAGTTCACTATTTCAATTACATAGCTACTTAAAGGTTTGTAATGTTTATCAATATATTTTCCTATTTTTTTTATTCTTTATTGGTCTATTAATATTGTGAATTAGATTATTCAAGCTAATCTAAATTTAAGTAACATTACTAAACTGAAGTTTTACCTTTTATTAATCTACAACAAAAGTAGAAAAACTATTTCAGTAAATTTGAAGTTCATTGACATTTCTTCCACAAGGTTCCTACCTTTCATGGGCCCAGTACGAGAATGACAATGCTGTAAAATTCGTTTATCATATTCTGGATCTTCAACCTCTTGGCAGCGAAATGACAAGTTTCTCAACACACAGACACAGTTTTCTACACTTTTATTGTCCATGTCATTCTTTCCAATGGCAGCTTTAACAAGAAAGAGCAATGCTTCCACAAGACCTTCACATTCTCTCAACTTTCTCCTGGAGTATTCACCAGCAGAGCTGACATTTCTATGAGCACAAAACACAAAAACATAAAACAAACACACAAACATACATGTATATATGAAACATACTAGCATCTGTAAATTTGTATACATTATATACATTGAAATTTGATCAAAAATAAAAGTTGCATCATTAAAACTAAGATTGGTCTTTAGCAAATATTTCTTTTAAACCATTCCAAGTTATTGTAATGATACTCAAACAGTATTTGTAAATAAAAGCTGATGTAAAACTGTAAAATATAGTTTAGGGATGGTTTCCACTCAAAGACATGCAAATTGGACTTATGACAAACTTTATATAACTCTTCATCCTGTAAGTAGCTAATGACCAATAAAATACATTTGTACAAATCATCTGTACCATTTCTAACTATTATCCAGGTTATTATTATCATTGATAAGGAAGACCACATTTTGATAAATATTTTCCAAAATCTTGTCCCTTTTCGTAACAACAGTTGATTTTTAGAAGTTTAATTTATCCAAAAACAGTTTTCTTCTATTTAAGACTTCACTTCTGCAACAGTTATAGGACAGATTAGATGGTCATAGTATAAACATCTTAATGATTTTTATACTATCAAAAGCAACTCTTATTTAATAATAATAGCCAGTAGTAATATGAATTTAGTCTACATTTACATTATATCTCCCTACCTATTGGAAAAAAGTAATTTAAATAATAGCCAATGTTCAGTTTATATGATCAAAGTCTAGTCTTACCTCGGAGTTTCTTTATTGTTAAACACATCAATAAATTAAAAGCTAATTGTTATTTATATTTACTCTAAGATTCATCTAGTACCAAAAATGTCATGTAATATTAGTCAATAGTGAGTTTATATGATTCAAGTGTATAAGTTACTTTAAATGTTTCTCTGTTGTCAAAACACACCAGTTCATTAAAGCTAGTTAACTGCCAGATATATATGACATTTTATATTAATTTTGTATGAAAATAATCTGAAATTACCTCAGGATTCCACTAGCATTCCGAAACACAGTGGACCACCAGATTTCCTGGACTCTTGGCTGCCCGTTTGGGTCTGTGTGGCAATTCCATCCAGAGTGTGGAATAATTACATGATTGACTATGACTGACAAACCATCATCAATAATAGAATGCTTGAGTTCCTAGATATTGAAAACAGATGACAATGTCTGATAAATCATCATTAATATCAGAATGCTTGAGATTCTAAACAGTGAAGACATAAGTATATGATATATATATTAATTCTCTTTAATAAATTTCAATGGTTTCATATGTCATATGTGCAACCATTTGTTACTGAGAGATACAACTATTAATGTGGACTTATAAAATTAACTAAAAATTTCTTGTTCTTAAAATACTTTAATAAAATTGACAGTATAAATTATTATTTCATCATTCTATACATGACAAAAACAACTATGCTATCCTCATTTTAAAGAGTTAATAGTTTAATCAGTGATGGCTCATCAGATGAGGCAAGATGTGAATTTTTCAACATTAATAACAAAAAATATGGATAATGGCTTTGTTGTACCAAGTGTTCTATATTTTTCACTTCATAATGTAGCTAAGTTGTATGTTTTTAAGCAACCACTGAAATTATATCATTTGTTCTGATTTTAAGATGTCAATGCCAAAAAAGTTTCCTGAACATTATAAAAGCATATTTTTCTCTTATTTTCTAGGCAGAAATATGACTAAGCTTAACTACCAAAACACTCTGCTTAACACAACATAACATATAACATAATATTTTGGGACAACATGGAACCTATCGGTCCATCTCAGCTGTTCCATCCTCAGAATTAAATTAAAATGATTAAATAAAAAAAAAAAATTTAAACCCTGCCCTTTTCATTTATATACTTATCAAGCTTTTTCTTAAATTCACTTAAATTTACTGCCTCTACCACATCTGAAGACAACCCATTCCAAAGGTCAACCATGCTGTTAGAAAAATAAAACTGTTTCAGCTGAAGATGACTCTTACCTTGCTAAAATTTGTATTTGTGTCCCCTAGTCCTACTATTCTCATTGTTAAATATAAAAAAAGATGATACATCAACACTATCAATTCCCTTTACAATCTTAAACACCTCAATCATATCCCCCCTAACTCTTCTTTTTTTCAAGAGAAAACAATTTGAAATATTTCAGTCTTTCTTCGTATGACAACCCCTTCATCCCAGGTACCATTCTAGTAACCCTTCTCTGAACCCTTTCCAACAATTCAATGTCCTACCTAAGGTAAGGAGCCCAAGACTGAACACAATATTCCAAATGTGGCCTAACCAGTGACCTATACAAGAAAACTATAACCTCTTTAGACTTGTATTCAATATTTTCTGTAGATACAATCTAAAATCTT
>NW_013666649.1:9678-21339 GCF_000517525.1 Limulus polyphemus | reverse complement strand
ATAAGCAGTAACCTTTTCAAAGAATGTTAAAAGATTTGTAAGGTAAGATTTTCCCTTAGTGAAACCATGTTGACTATCTAACAAAATTCTAAAATTTGTTAAATGACTTTGCAAAGTATTTTTTAATAGACTTTCCAAAATTTTTCTCACAACTGATGTAAGACTAATGGGTCTATAATTACCATCCATTGCAAAAAGCTCCCTTCTCCCACTGAACTGATCCTACAAGTACAACTAGCTAATCTGCTCATCCTTACATACTAGCCTAAGCCTAGCATTTAGCCCTAATGAACTACTTATAACTTCATCACCACAATTAATTCTGGGCAGTATCCCTGACAAAATTAAATTATGGCCGTTTTCTTTAAGTGCCTTTATCAACCCCTTATACTTATTAATTAGCTCCTCTGACCTACCTTTCCCTACATCATTAGCCCCTACATGCACTACAAAAACTGCATCTCTGCTACTCCCTTTGGTATATATCTTGCTTTGTGATTTATATCCTCCACTTGTGGCCCTGGTTAGCATAATCTGATTCTTTTCTCCCTATTTACCCCACAGACTATTTTATCCACATGCCTTATCAAGGAATCACCTATAACATTAACCTCCTTATCATCCACATCCTTCTCTGACTCTTTTGTTTTCCTTCCCTCTAATAGTTCCCCATCTGCAGAAGCCAAGGGCTGAAATTTGTTGCTCAACAGAATAGGCTCATTATAACTAAATTCACCACTTTAAGCCCTAACTGTACTCTTTCTAACTTTCTTAAAGTCATTGTTACATTCTAGTATGGAACATGTATGTAAAACATTGATAACAATCTGTGCCTATCAGCAGTTTTAACACAATTGGATCAATTGGTGAAACTCAACAGTACTGAGAATCAAAAATGGTGTGTGTAACAAATATGAATATTAAACCAAACATTATCTAAAAATGAAAAAACCAACATTATAAATTAGACAAGGTATGTATATGAACTAACAAAGTTATCGATGAAACATATAGGCAATTTTAAATAAAATAGTAAATTTAAGTGTAAAATATGTCTTAGCTTACAGCTGAAAAAACACAGTATCTAAGTTAGGTAAAAGAAATCAGTTTACAGAAAAGGTAAGAGTATTTTTACACATATTCTACCTCTGAAGATGATAAGTTCCATAAGATCCCTGTTACTAACTCTTTGATTTCATTATCTGGTGTCTTCTGGAGTAATCTTATTAACACTGGGATCCCTCCTGCATTCTTAATAGCCCTCTGAAAGATAAATACTATAATTTTTAGTTTTAACAAAAATCAATTTCTTTATAAAGCAGATAATTTTCCATATATATGCACCTTTTCTTTGTCTCTGATGAAGATATCTGTCAAAAGCACTAGGGATTTTACTGTTTGTTTTGTTTATACAATTTACCAGCATTTTTGATTCTGTGCATTTTTTTAATATTGTATACACTGCATACAGTAGTAATATAACTTAGCCACATACATGTATATCAAGAGCAAAATTACAAGGAATTGTGTTTCATTTCAGTGAAAATTCTAATTCATAAAATATGGAAACTAGCATCTTAGTTACTAAAATCGACAAAAAAAACAAGAATCCTTGTGGTATCTGTATTTATGAAGAGACCTACATTTTCAAAACAGCTAGATAAGCAACTGATTAAACTGTTGTACATGAAATTTTGTTTTATTACAAAGACAAAAACACTAACCCTCTTGCTACAGGTACATCAAAGTGTGCACATCATGACTTTTTAGTTACATTCAAAATTTAATTAGATTATCATCAATTTATACAAATAAACTTGGCATCAAAATAAAGTTAATAAATAAAATTTTAATATCATATAAGTTTGAAGTTCTTAATTGTATATGGAAATATTTAGAAAAATCCTCAATCTCCCCTAGTATGAGAATTGCGACATTTGTTCTCTAAGTCTTCTCTCTTCTCCAATTTCTTTAACACACCTCTCTGAAGTAAGGAATTTAAAGTAAATTACTCATTACAATATAGATAATACAAAAGCAAAGTCTAATTTTTATAGCCTTCACTGTTATTTGTTAATGAAGTCAAAAATTAGAAAATCAGACCCACTTGCCACACCCATCTGTTACATCCTCTCTTTCACAAATTGCCAGTAGTTCTCTTTGACATTTTATACTATTGTTGGTTATACATGACTGTTTCAGTTGTTCAATGCAAGTGTTAAGATTAAGATAGTTTATAAAGCTCGAGTGTTAAATTTAGTTATTTTTAGAAACAATAGTTTGTTGCAAATTTGCTTATGTAACTGTTTACAAATTATAAGTTGTGTAATTCAATAGTTATGAATTGGTGATTGTTATATTATTGCACCATGTTACTAGAACCTTCTGAGCTTTTATCGTTGTTTTCATTGAATATTATTGTTTAATAATATCTAGTAGTGTGTGGAACATTCTAGAACTCTGTTGGGGCATAAATATACATTGCAAATTTAGTTCAAAAGTTAGACAGATATAGACTGTGTGATTGTGAGTTTAACCAAAAAGAGCATATCGTGGGGATTTTTAAAGTCAAATTATCACAAACTGTATTGTAATAACAGAGCAGGTAGAAAAATTTGTTTTGTCAATTGTGTTCTAAAGTAACTGAACAAGCCTGTGTATACTTTGACGAAAAGAGACAATTATTTAAAGCTCTGGATACAACTGTGATAATTAACTATGTAACGAACATTTGTATGTACACTTGACTTGTTTGAATATATTATTTTAAAACAAATGTATTGTGTGCTGTTTGTTTATTGTTGCAGTTTATCACCAACAAGTCACGAACGCCTACTCTAAAGAATCTTCACAAGGTATGCTCATGTGTTATAATATTGAATATGGTAACATGAGCTACACATTTGCCAAGTGATTTACAGCTTGTGTGGTGGGAATGTTAGTTAGACATGGTTGAAAAGCAATAAAACAATAAAATTAAATACAAATAGAAGTAGACTATCATGAGCTTTAAGCTATTTACAATAAACAATAGTAGTCTGCTGTTATAATTTGCAATCATTCTAGAAAGAAAAATGGTAATTTAGATTTATTTCATATTTTTTTAGAGTGGTGACAAGTTTGGTCAAATTGATTGCAGTTACACAAATGAAACTTGAAAATTTTCAGATGAAGAAAAATTGTAAGTCACTCAGTTAACCTGTAACCTAAGCTACCATATGAATTATGTAACACATGAGCTAATAATGAGCATACCTCGTGAAGAATTGGTTATAAGTAATACAGTATAAAACATCAGACAGAACTATTGGCAACACTCTGACTCCATATATTTAAAACAAATCTTTAGTGCACAAAAGACTTGTAATATTTACTGAAAGCTTGCCAGATTTGGTGAGGATACACAAAACATATCAAAAGTTATAGTATGGAAACTTTGATGGTCACTAGATTGGTCACATTAACTGAGCCTGTTTGGAAAGAGTTAGTTATCTTTCAACTAAGGTTAATGAATAATGAGCCATCAACACTATTTGCTTAAAATGTATTTTTCTAACTAGCTTTCTCTCTACGGGTTCAGTCAATTTGGTCCAAGTATGTGACTCCAAAGTGACTTTTAGTTTCCATACTATAACTTTTAATATGTTTTGTGCATTTTCATGAAATTTTGAAAGCTTTCAGTAAACATTACAAGTCTTTTGCATACAAAATATCAGATACTCTTTTAATGAAGTATTTTCACTAACAATTTATTTGTGTATATATGGAATCAAAGTTTTGACTGCTCCAAGTGCAATTTGATTTTCATGTTAAGATTAAAAACACTTTTCTTCACCTGACAATTGTCAAATTTCATTTGCATAATTTCTAAAACCTCCTAAATATATATATATCAAACATTTATTTCAGTAAAACTTTATATTCTATCTGTTATTTTCTCTACCCTAACTTTGTACCCATTCAGTTAATTTGACTGACCTCATAAGCATCATAGAAAAATACAAAATAAATCTAAATTACCCTTTTTCTTCCTAGAATGACTGCACATTGTAATAGGAAAGTAAAGCTGTTTATCCTAAGTAGCTTAAAGCTCATAACAGTATACATCTGTTTCTACTTAAATTTTATTGTTTTATTGCCTTTTGAACTGTGTCTAACTAATAATCCAACCACACAGGTTGTGAGTCACTCAGCAAACCTGTAACCTAAGTTACCATATCGAATTATGTAACATATGAGCTACTAATGAGCATGCCTTGTGAAGAATTTTTATTATTTGTTTTTTCTTTATCTTACCTAATCTAACCTTATCTAATAAGTTTCTAATTTTTATGTTTTAGTTATTTATATGATAATAAATAAAGAATACAAAGGAAAAAACAAGAATTATAGTATTTACCTAAGTCATTTTTAGTGTCAACTGTCAATGAAATTTAAACCTACCTTTTCATACTAATGGCACTACTACACTAAATATTTTTTATTTAATTAAATAATGCACTTTAAAACACAGAATAATGACAAGCTAAAAGCAGACAATGTTCTAAAACTATCATCATTTTTCTGGCTTTTTAACTATGTGATATGAGTGTTTAAAACTTTAGCTAATCTAGTTGATGTGATTCCTGTGAGAACAAATTTGAAACTGAACCTGGAAATAGACAATTTTCTGTATAGAAAACAATGTAATATAATATGTCATTTTATAGATTAAAACTTTGGCTTTCTATTAGTTATAAATAATATAGTACAAGACATCAGACAGAACTATTGGCAATTTGTGAAAGAGAGGATGTGACAGGTGGGCATGGCAAGTGGGTCTGATTTTCTAATTTATGGCTTCTTAAACAAATAAGATTGAAGGCTATAAAAATTATGTTTTGTCTAAGTAGTATCTATATCATAATGAGTAATTGACACTAAATTCCATATTTCTCAGACATGGCATGGCTAAGTGGTTTGGAGGCTCGACTTGCAACCTGAGGGTCGCAGGTTCAAATCCCCATCCCACTAAACATGCTTGCCCTTTCAGCCATGAGGGCATTATAATGTGATGGTCAATCCCACTATTCACTGGTAAAAGAGTAGCTCAAGAGTTGGCGGTGGATGGTGATGACTAGCTGCCTTCCCTCTAGTCTTTCACTGATAAATTATGAATGGCTAGAGCAGATAGCCCTCATGTAGCTTTGAGTGAAATTCAAAAACAAATAAACAAATCATATTTCTCAGAGAGGGTAAATAAATTAGAGAAGAGGGAAGACATAGATAGGAAATATCACAATTCTAATACTAGAGGCGATTGAGTATTTTTTCAAATATTTCCTTATAAAATTAAGAACTTTAAACTTATATAATACTAAAACTTGATTTCTTAACTATGTTTCGGTGCAAAGTTTATTCGTATGCATTGATAATAAAGTAGCTTAACTAAATTCTGAATGTTACTTTCTAAAAAGTCGTGACATGCACACTTTGACCTGCCCATGTCTAGAGTATTAAAGTTAGGAAAGTAATATATTTAAAGGATTGATAATCTTTCAGTTAAATACTATTTATATAATTAATTATTAACTTCAGAAAATATTTCTGATTTTTATGTAATAAGTAATCTTACCAAGGAAAAACATATAAATCAAAATTGAATTAAAAGTCAGTAAAATAGTTTCAGTTACATTATAATAAAAAAATTAATCAAAGGTCTAAACAAAAATGAAAAAAGTCAAATGTATTTGTAAATAACTTTTTAATATTTACATGCAAATAATGTTCTTAATCTTTGCATACGAGATCTCACCTTACCTTGTTTTCATCATTCTGTCTACCATAAGAGAGATTTCGAAGAGTACCACAGGCATTCCGCTGGATTTCAGGGATGTCCTGGTTGAGCAATTCTATCAATAGTGGCATGCCACCTAAGGCCCTTTCACATAGCATAAAAATTTGAATTACAGTCATGTTCACATTCATATGATTCTCACTCAACTAAATGAAGTTCAGACAATCAAGTTCATCAGTGCATAGTTATATTTCTATTTCAGTTATAAATGTTAAACAATATGCAGAAACCTACTCACGTTACTGAGTAAGGTATGACTTTTTAAGTGCTCATGCATTCTCCAAGCAGTTGGTGCTTAGCTATTATACAGCATACTACATCTGTTCCTTGTAAAAAATATACAAACAAAGATTTAATTTACTATATAAAAATTTATTCCCTAACTTATGAAATAGTGGGAAATATATAGTATTAAATGATATTTAGGGTGACCAATTCATTCCCTAGGGCAGGTTGGCTTCCAGTTATTTTGGCTATTTACAAATCTGGTCTAATTTGATGTATTTAAAGATTTAAGGGACATTTTTTTATCATTTGTGATAATAGATTTACTTACCTAGTTTTCTGCTTCATATGATCATCATTATAGCACAGATGCTGAAGGTAACCATTTTATCATTTGTGGTCGTAGATTTACTTACCTAGTTTTCTGCTTCATATGATCATCATTATAGCACAGATGCTGAAGGTAACCATTTTATCATTTGTGGTCGTAGATTTACTTACCTAGTTTTCTGCTTCATATGATCATCATTATAGTACAGATGCTGAAGGTAACCATTTTATCATTTGTGGTCGTAGATTTACTTACCTAGTTTTCTGCTTCATATGATCATCATTATAGCACAGATGCTGAAGGTAACCTGCAGCATTCGCTCGTATCACATTGTTTGGGTGACCCAAAAATTCTATAACTTCATGAAGATCTGGATCTCTCCATCGTACATCTGTTTACAAAATACATTTAAAAATCTGAAGAAAAGCTATGTGAGAAGGGAAATCAATAGGCACAGTTTATAAACACTATTAATTATACTGAATTTATTACTAAAATACTAAAACTTCACAGTTGGGATATTCTGTGTTTATGCTATAGCAATGAGAATAAAAGATTATTGTTATGACAAAGAAATGTTAATTATTAAAATTGGTTTTGCAATAAAGTTTTTTTTGAAATCATTATAATATACATACCTTCAGGTTCAAACTCTACTGGAAGTTGACATGGTGGAGGTGGTGGATGTTGTGTTTCAGGTAGAAGACCTTTACCTCCACTTTCTTGGAACACAGTCCTTGATTCTGGAGAATAAAAATGTGGAAGGTGGGTAGTAATATCTTGTGAAGGGAGTTGATCATCATAGCTAGGCCTTCTGTCCAAGTACCCCTGAGGTGAAGGTGCTGTCTCACAAGAGTTGTAACCTGGGGTTCCTGAGTACCCATAGGGACCTGGAAGGATGATCTTAGATACTAATAAGTTAAATTTCAACTAAATATTTCATTTAAAAGCACAAATTATATTTGTAGACTAGAAAACAGTTATAAATAAGCAAAGATATTTCATTCATATTTTGAATATTTTTTTAACTTTATCCATTAGTATCAAGCTACAAAATGTCTAAACAGTTTGCAAAGATTAAAAATCAGCAAAATCATGGGCTAGGCTGATCTTACAAACTTTTTAAAATATACTTCAAAATAGAAAAATAAAATAATCATAGCCAGAAATAGCACAATAGAATAATAGATTCAAATTATTGATGTCAGTATAATCACTTCTATCACAAGTTTTCAAAATGTTTATACTTTTTTTTTCTATTGCCAAACTCAAAATACTTTCTTAATCAACAATAACCAATGTCTGCTGAGCAAAAAGAGTGAAGCATTTAATCATAAACTTTATCCATTGTTTAAACTTTCTATCATTAGAAGTGGTGATTCAAGTATTGAATATTTTCTTTTCAGTGATTAAGGTGGTTTTCCTGATTTTGTAGGACTTTTAAATAGAGAGATTATCATCTTCCAAATTCAGCTACTAGCTTATGAAATCCCGGTAGTTAATATGAAATGTACATTAAAATTTATGATTAATACTTTAAAAACACTGAACATTTTACATACATAATAGTAATAATAATAATAAATTAACATAAACTGTACAATAGTTTGGATTAACTTGTGAGTGTTAGTCATAACAACTACTAAACTTTTCAGAATCAATGAAACACTCATAGGCATTTGAGTTTAGTAGCTGGACTAATGCCTTTCATACTACTTATTGCCAATAAAATAATGCATCTAATGTAGGCACATGCTTTTTTAATTTTTCGTTAAAACTAATTTTTTCTTGTTTACATTTAATACACAGAGCACCGTTTTTACTGGATATGTATCATAAAAGATTTACCAAATCTTTCTGCTATAGGTTGAGCTGTAGAGGGAGTTTTACCAGATCTGTCTTGGTATCCTCCCCTAGGTGGAACAAGTGTAGATCCACTAAACTCATTATACCCTGAAGGTCTGTGATTGTATTCTGACTGAGTTAGATGAAGACTCTGGGACACTGCACAATGCAGAGGATGTGACTCTGATGCTCCTGATGGAGGAGAAGGAGGTTGTTCAGGGTAGCCCTGACAGCTGTAATCTGGAAGTCCTTGTCCACTTGATGAAAGGTGTGTTTCATGGCCCCTTGCAGGCCCTGGAGGAGTTCTGTCATATGGCCCAAATCCCGGATGATAACCTCCTGTTGGTATCTGACCGACAGGACTAATAAGCTGACCTTTTCACCAAACATATCATGAGAAAAATGAAAAGAATTAAATCAAAAAAAGAAGATATGATTTTAAAAATAAATAATTTAAAGCTTGTGCTGGTAAACATCAAATATTGTAACAAATTAAACACTACAATAGCCATGATCCTTCCACTGTCATCAATGGTAGATCAAAGTTTACCACTGATGAGTCAAGATCAGAATGAGGTTCCAACACTTCACATATATTTTAACAATACATTCAATTACAATAGTCACATTACAGCAACACCACTAAATTATGCACTTTGGGATTTACAATTTTACACAGAAAAGTCATTATCGAAACAACTTTTCAGTTAATGCAAAACAAAATACACGTTATTCCCTAATCAGTATCCAAGATTACTTAGTTACTTTTACTGATGTTGCTTTAGCTTTCTCTTACATTAAGAATTATTCTACAGTTACACACCATCCCCATTTCAAGGCACATCCATGTTTTGGAAACCACAAGTCCTTTAATTTCCATAATTTCTAAACCAGAAAAACCTTATAAGTCTTATGTTTCCACTAAGCTGACAATTATCCATGAGAAGAAAATAGGAAAACCCTGCAAAAACCTCTGTCACTCAATCCTTTGCAAAGACAACCACACCCAGGATAAAATGCTCCTATTCTATCAGGCCTTCACCATCTACAGTGAATCTTCAATTCTTCAGTGAAGCCAGTTCACTCAGTGTGCTGACACTCACAATTGATACTAATAATTTATTTCTTTACTCTTTGCAACATAAAACTCAAACTCAGAAGAACTAGACAGCACACACTGTGATGACACTGAACCAACACTACTAACTCCACATATCTTCTGGAATAGAGTAATTCCCATTCCCAACCCAGCTCCTTATAGCCCTGCCTAATTTACATACACTTATGCAACACAACAAGATTGCTGTGCCACTCATTTGGGGACCATCCACCAATTTTGGAATGTAACTGTCACATATTTTACAATATGTTTTGTTAGGAGAGACTGAATTTAAGATACATTAAATCATATTTTTATTTTATGTTTTACAATAATCACAATATTCAAATAATTTCATAGGTACTGGATCGTTATCTTCAGAGTGATTGTTTTAATCATCTTACTATCATATCTTTCAGGGAATACTATGTAAATTCAACTTCTTCTGTTTAACCCTTGTCTGTAAAATATGGTTCAAGAACCCCAGTAATGATGCATTACAAATTTGTTGTAAAGCTTGTGCTACTGTAAATGTTGGATTTCTTAGCTATTGTGCTTAATTACCTTTTAGCAGATATTAAGTGTATACTGGAGCACTCGCATGCATCAAGTGACATCAGCTTGTACCTCAAGTTTGCAGATAAGAGTCAAGAGTTCAATGATAAAAAGCTATTACTTAAAAACAACCTCACTATTTTGTCCATATTGAACAAACTATTGTTACGGAAGAGTTTATACTGACAGAAAGTTAATACAACTTGTAAACATTTGAGAGTATAATCATACACGTACTTTTATTGTTTAACTATTTATTTCAAACATTCATACAAAATTATTTGAAAAATATTTTATAATAACAAGCAAGTATATAATACTTCTAAAGCTGAAAATTCTCTGTGAAACTGTTTGGTGACATGAAAGATAAAGCTACCTACCTGCATCATATGACAGATAATTTTGAGTTTCATCTCCTGGCTTATTATAAGCATAGGTAGTATAGTCTGTATGTGAGAGAGGTTCATGCCCACTGATGTATGGTGAATAGTTAATGGCCTGTGGTTCTGTGTTGAAAGGTCTAACAGGGCAGCTACCAATCATTCTACTTCCAGAAGTAGCTTTTACCTAAAAGATGGTACAATAGGAACAAACTACACTACAGAACACAATTAAAGTCATTCTATAGATATTCGTTAACCAAAACCTTACTGGAGTCTAAGTTATCTATATATATAGAACTTTTTATCTATTTAGTTAAACTCATACAAAAATTTACCAGTCTCATATAGTTAGGAAATAATGTTATTCTTATGTCTATACTTTACAAATATAGTTCAACAAATCAAAGATACAGGTTTCAATGTTAGTGACTTCCATACACAAAAATTACTTTCATATAATTCATATATAACCTAATACATTTATTAAATAATGCATGTACATGCCACTAAAAGCTAATTTAATGAACTGAAATATTCTTTATTTTCATAAATAACAGCATTAAAACATCTCTCTGTAAGCATATTTTGTTTAAGTTTGTTTAAAGTAAAAGACCCACTAAATATATTGTTCCTTACAACAGAGGATCAGTGGTACCAAAGCACACCACAGCATTGCTCCAGCACCTGAAACTATAGCTGAATCCCGACACTTCAAAAACTAAATATATGTATGTAAAAAAGTTATTCATTTTACAACTGAAATTAAGTGTCTTTCAAACATTACAGAATTTGTCAAACAAGCATATTATGCATATTTTGGAATAAAACTTGGGGACCAAGACAAATCATGGGCTCTGCACAAAGTTTGCACCATTTGTGTCAAGGAGTTGAGACAATGGACTAAAGGTAAGAAAATGTTTTTGCCTTTTGGAATTCCAATGGTCTGGCATGAGCTCAGAAACTACAGATGTGACTACTATTTTTGCTTATGTAACGTGCAAGGCTACAACACTAAAATGAAAATGAAATTTCATATCCAAACCTTCTATCTGCCATAAGACCTGTTGCTCATGAACCTGATGTACCTGTACCTACTCCACCAGAAACTCTTGATACAGTTTCATCTGGTTCTGAAGTCAATAGAAGTGATGATAGAGATTGTTTTTAACCTGAAACATCTGGAAAGGTTTCATCAAGACATCAGGGAAATGGAGAGGAGGTATCAGGGAAGGTGGAACATCAGCAAGATGGCTGATTACTACTGGTCATTGAAACGAGATGCTCCAGACGCAATAAATAAAAGAAAGACCACAATACATAGTTTTGAGACTAAAAGACGTATATTTCACACAAAAAAAATAGGATGAATGAGGATGCATATTCATTT
>NW_013666649.1:1316-9552 GCF_000517525.1 Limulus polyphemus | reverse complement strand
TGTTCATTGTGGTAAACGAAATAATAATTTAATCTAAATAAGATTTTTTTTCTTCCCAATTTGTAAAAAATCCTTACGTGATAGAAAAAAATGAATATTATTTTTGAAATCTGTGTAGCTGAATTATGGAAAATCTGATAATTAAACCAAAATAATTCTTATGAAGTTTAAATTTGCAAGCCTGTGTAATCACATAATTTCTCTGTAGAACTTACAGGCTAGGAGGGCCATGTTGCATGTTAAAGAAGTGTCATGATATTTTTTCCAGGGCAGTGTATATGGGGTAGGTCATAGCAAACCTACAAAACTTAAAACTGCAAGTGATTATGCTCTTTTTGCATGATCACTGAGTCAGTTTAACATTACAAATATTCAACTATCCATGTGCTTCCATTTTGACATATTTGATCATTCAAATGTCCAAGTTAAAAGAGTTTCATGAAGTTAAACAGAATTAATACCCTTAATGTATTTATTAGGAAGTTTGCTATGGTCCACTTTTGTTTGATATACAAGACTGTTTAGTGTAAGTGTTATTATTTAGTTTATTTTGTGACTTAATATCTGATGATTATTTAGTTTTAATGACAGCAGTGTGGAAGACCAATTGTTTTAAAGGTGATAGTTGTGACAATTTTTGTTACGTAACTTTGTACAAGTTGTACGTTGTGTTTGCAATTACATTGTTGTCAAGGCTTTACTAATATTGTATCGTCAGCTCACTTACGTAAATATTTAAAACCCTGACAACTTTGTATGATAGAAACAAATTCACAATTATAACTTCTATTTTAGTGATTCACTTATCCAATTAGCACCAACATACAATAAATAAGAAAGGTATATTAAATTAGCTATAATAATTACTGAATTAATTTTTAGTTCTGTTCTATTTGGGTAACTAATTGTGATCTGAAGTTTGTGATAAATACACAACTGTTGCAAAAAAAATACAGAAACAGCATGTGAAAATACAACAGAAAATAAGAATAGTACAAGAACCTACCAAGTAACAGTTGATAATTCTGATTCTTTGGATTTCTCTTAATATATTAAGTTACCAACTACGTAAAAAACTTTTGTACAGCAAAGTTATGAATGATATTTTTAGATGTAGCACACCAATAGTAAATTTCTGCTAACTTTATATGTAAAAATATAATCATCATTCATCATACTCACTCCATGTATAGAAAAACAATGTGTTTTTCAACAAGTGCAAAAAATATTTAAAAACAAAATTGAAAGTGTAGGAATGGATGTACCATAAAGTGAGAAAACAAGGTAGGAATGGGCATGATGTAATGAAACTTCCTCTGTACAATCTAACATGTACAATGGGACATGTCCAACAGCTGGTCCATGCCTACTTTGTTTAATCTTTCTATTATATGTACAGTAAGTCAGGTGGACTAAACTTATCAAAGTTAGTTATGCTTATCATACAATGACTAGAAATTTCTGTGAACTGAATTACTGTAAAGTTTATCTATATGACACCAGAAGAATTAAATATTTGTGTGGACCCATAACTTGTATGGGCTTTTTCTTTACAACTTGTCCACTCTTTTGCAATTGCATGAGAAGGCAACAGGATTTTGTACATTAGCTATATAGGTGGATTAAAATACAAAGATAAAAAAATCTTAAGAAGTTTCTGTGTATCAACATCATAGATTTGTTTCTGTCTATAGAAAAGTAGAAGAATCATAGACATACTTTTGTATGCACCCATAAGTTGCATGATATCATGAACACATAAAAACAAAGCAGGCATGGACAGGATGCCCCCTTGTGAGGTTGTACAGAGAAAGTTTTATTACACCATGCCCATTCCTACCTTGTTTACACTTTTTGGTGTGCTCATTGCTACATTTTCAATTTTTTTAGATATTTTTTTCACTTGTTCATGCACTTTTTTCACACAAAGTGACATGATTTTACATATTATTCATTCATTTACATGTATATCCTGTATGTATATCATCAGTGTGGGTATGTACCATAACATAATGGTATATGCAAAAAATGGTATATGTGTGTGTGTGGTGTGCATTTTCTTCACTTATGGTGTGTGTACACATTGTGAATGTGCTATACACGTGTTGGTACACTCTTTATAGTGTTCAGTGTTATTTGGGTGATGTAATGTGAGTTGTGGTTGTGTGCATATACTAAGGGGTGATAAATTAGTTAATTAATTTAATTAACTACTTAATTTTGTTCAGGCAATAACTAGAATTTCATGCAGGTAAAACTGGTAATGCATCTTGTCATTTATGAAAGAAACAGGTTTAAGCTGGACTTTGTCCTTGTATGTAAGTACACTGATAATTATTACAACACTGCATAGTTACATGTAATTATGAGTCTGCTTTTACTCCAGCATTAGTTAACTCAGGAATACCTTGACAGGAATATCTTTTATCCCTTCTTCGTACAGCAGCAGGACTCATCAGTTGGTTCCCACACCTATTCAGTATATGGAATGAGCGAATGGGATGTATGTATTTTAAAATGGTGTCCCTGTTCAAGGTTATTACCTGATATTTGTGGTTTTGTGAATTTTTTTGTGTTTGCTCTGCTAACTTTCTCAAGTGGTTCTATGACTTGTAATTGTGTATATGGTTTGTTTATCACTTAAGGTTGTCTGTCATATACTTTTAAAGATTTATTATTTGGTTGTTAAAAGTGTATATGAGTAAACAGTTTGTATTGCATGTATTCCTACTACCATACTTATGATACCAAGCAGCACTAAATTCAGCAATACTGAACTGATACAAAACTAACAGAATAATAAGACTATATAGGTTCTCCACATACTGATATTCTCATATATTCTTAGCATCATACCACTTCTTTATAGTTTATTTATCTAATAATATTTGTGTGCCCTTGATATACTCATAAGTTCATACTCTTGTGTTCCAAAAGAATCATACCTATACAATTATTAATTTTATAAAATTTTTCACTCTACATGATGCTTATTTGGGTCTGCATGATCATTTTTTCAGTCATCAAAAATTGCATGTTAAAAAAATCAGAGTAAACTTTCAGAATTTACTATTAGACTAATGTTATAAATTTTAACAACATACAAGTCTATGCTTAGTACATTAATTTTATGATCAACTAAGCCAACACATCCCAACTGCATGTTGTCACTTCACTTGTAGTTCACAATGTGTCAATGAAACTCTAGGACTAGCTTACCTACATGCAAGTGCTGTGCTCAGTTGGCAACGATTGCGGTTGCCTCGCTGTCTTAATGGAAATCTATGACTCGTTAGGCTCTCTACACACAAAGCATATTCATTACATCAAGGTTTACGGAGTCACAGATCAGCCAATCAGGGTGAGTACATGTAATTCAATTATGACCACCCCTCTATGCTCAATGAATATATAGCTCTTTTGCATTAGGCTGAGAACTACCAATTATCAGCCAGCTAATCAGCTTGCCTCAATGCTTTGCAAGTTAATTGAACTTGGGTCACATATTATTACTTTTTCTTACATTTTTGCCAATAGATTTAGGTCTATAAAACTTGAACAAAATTTTGATTCAATCCTAACTGATAATACATTTCATAAATGTCAGGTTGTGCGAAAGATTTTGTTATTGTAAGCGATTGCAATGCACTCTGCAAGTCGGCCTACTCAAGGGGATTCCCCCAACTAACATTACAGACTAAAAACATGGCACACTCTAGGCCTATGTTATTTATTTGTTTTTATGGCATGACCCACTGGTTTTGTTTTCCAGATGGATGTTTACTTACTTCCTTTTTTGGCTTTTTGTCATCAGCTAGCCTAGTATTGCATACACAATTAATGATGGCTGATCCATTCTCATCAAAATATGATAAATACACATTAGATGACAAGCAGAAACTGGCAGAGCTGTGTGCTATATATAAAGCACAATATCAAGATGCTGTTTTATCTTCATCAACACACTGGGGCCAACAGTGAAAAAAGCATGTAAAACAAAAACCCATAGAAGGATTCCTATCTAAGGCAGAAATGTTTCCTTCCTTGAAAGACTTAAGTTGATGAAAAGTTTGGGAGAGCTTTACAAATGACAAGAAGAAGTTACAAGAATCTATAATGAAAATCCAACAAAAGATTTGCTCTCTTCCAAAATGACAAGTTTGAAATATTTGTGGACCTCTTGAAGAACATTTACAAACCCCATCATTTCTTTCTGACTAACTTTAAGAAGGAGCTCATAATCATAAATGGAGAACAAATGCCCCTGCATAGGAATGAGTCTTCAAATAAAAAAACACTAACACTCAGTGGTCACCCAACATACATCAAAGAGAACTAAATGCTCTCCCGTGAGCCATATACGATCTTCACACAGGTATCTAATGAACCATTAAACAAAGGAATGAGCACTCGAACCAAGTTGAACCCCCCAGCATATTACTGATATACAGTGGGCTCCAAAGGGTTCATACAGGCTTGAAACAATGCTTAAAACCATCAGCCACCTAAAGAATAGGTTCAATATGTTCTTGCAAAAAGACTCTGCCATCTACATCTTGGATGACTACTTTGTCCACTGCACAGAAGAAGTCAGAAAGAAACTCCTTGAAAGTGGATACCTCCTCGTTGTCATTGATGGAGGAATTATTGGGAATGTTCAAGTGAATGACACTCATGTTCACCATCATTTGAAGGCAAAGTACAGAGAGTTGGAAAATGTACTGATGTTGAAGCAACTAAAAAAACAACCAAACAGAGTCCCATCACCAACCAGAGATGACATGTTTAAAACTCTGGTCGCAAGCTGGGAAAGCCTGACTCGTGACACCACCACTGCCCTGAAGAACAACTTCATTCCAATGCCTTTGATGGAACAGAAGATTTTCTGATCTCTGATAAGCTGTACTCTTTGGTGGGGAAACAGATTATAAGGAACTTCTGAAGTTAAAGCAACCTATGAGCGTGACGGAATTAGTGAAGACTATAACTCTGCCTAAAGGTGTTGTAAGTAAACGATAGAGTGAAGAAAGTCCTGATGATGAAGAGCAGGAGCTGATAGACTGCAAAAATGATAAAATTGAAGCAACTGTTGAAGATGAAGAACTGTCAGACAAAGAGGAAGATGGCATGGAGAAGTATCAATAAAATAATTCCTTCTGATGACAACATCTGCAAACTCCTAGCAGCAGGTCCTTTTTCTGAAAGCCAACAAATGGAAGAAAGCAGTCCAGAGCCAGAAGAGGAGAAAGAGGCTGTTTGTGAAGGAAACACTGCAAACAACCATAATTTGACCACATGACCCTTTGTCCTTATGAAGACAGGAGACCATGTTCTATCAGCCTGCATCATCAGTCAATTTTTCCACCTTGCACTATCATTAAATTATTGATATTTTTCAATCCTGCACTATTATTTGGAACACAAGAGAAGTACCCATTTTTTTGAAAACATCAGTTTGTCATATTCTATAAACTTTTGTGTTTTGTGTGTTTGTTTTATACACTGTATGTATTTCAGTTAAACTTAATCTCCTCTGTACCATGCTTACATTTGATTGAAACCACATGTTACAAGACTAAGTATTCTGAAGTGAGCAGCTATCTTTGTGCCTTTCAATTTTATGATTTATCATGGCATTTTCTTAGTTTACTAACCTGTGATGGGGTTAATACAATTCCTTCTCCATGATGTCCATTTGCTGGTGGAGGTTGACTGTATGGATTTCCTTGTGGTAATCCTTCTTGCCTAAACATTGGAAGTTCAAAGGAATTTAAATTGAACACTAAATCAGTAATAGGTATCCATTTTGTGTGCATGTAAACAAATTTACATACAATGCATAAAACTAGAAATAAAGTTCTAAACAGATTTTTAGATCCTGTATACCTAGGTATATTCTTGAGTAAAACTTATTCTAAAAGGAATTATCAAATGCATAACATATATACAAACTAAAATGTGCTATATTAATGAGATAAAACAATATTAAAAGTCTGATATCACATGAAAAGTGCAAATCTATATTTAACTTACCTTTTTAATTTCCAACATATTTACTACAGCATTTTTATAGAAAATTTCACTATATTCTGTATACGCAATGTTTAATGAACACATACATATATATATATTCTTAGACACTTTCACACTTGGTCTAAGTGAGCCTTCTTTATGTAAACACATATGTGTAAGTGTCTTGTGTTTAGGAAAATATTATGCAGTGAAATTCATATTTTAATAATATTTACATAACAAACAGTTCATTTTGGACTCTAATCAAGATATATATTATCATGCCTTATATACTGTTCTTAATGTTTACTTACAATTTCACAGGTCAATCCTTTAAATACACACACACACACACACACACACATATGTGTGTGTGTTAATGATATAGAAGGAACCTCTCTAAATTTGTTTGAGAAGTCACAAAAGTGACCCAGAGTTACTTGTTTAACCAATGATAAAGATTTTTTATTCATAGTTTTGTTATGTACTTGACTATATGGTATTGAGTGATGCTTCTGTATACTTCCAAACATTGTTTTTAGTCTGGTAATGATTTTGCTACCAATCATGAAATAACTATGGTTAGATAATTGGAAAAAAATTAAGTATAAAAAAAACACCACTTGACATACAATGACAACTAAATTTCCAAAAAAGCTTCTGAAAATTCAAATCAAGCACAGCAGTAAGTTCATGTGTTAGAAATCAGAAAACAAAGCAGTATAGAAGAGAGAAGATATTTGGAAAGATAAGCTGTTATATTGTTATAAATTTTTGAATATTATTTCATATTAATTAAATCATTTGTTGAGATTTGGGTTGAATAAAAAAAAGATTAACTAGACTTAGTAAGATTAGTAAATAAAAATAACAGGGTTAAAATTTTAAATAAGAACTTAGTGGTAAAATCTGTACTACAATGTTAGATTAGGCTTAGGACGTGTAATTGTACTTTCAGGCTTAGCTGTAAAAGTGTAATTCATCTTACTGGTGAATTGTAAAACAGGTTAAATACATTGTTTTATTAAACAAATACCATCTAAACTCAGACTAAAGACTACATAGTTGTCTCTTCATATTTTAAGGATTATATTGTTTACTTGGGTTTAGTTTAGATCCATTAGTTTAAATTCAGTTTATAGGTGGGTTATAAATATCAAAGACAAGTTAAGACAAGTGTTGGACTCGGGCGTTCACAGGTTGTTAAGGTCATGGGTGCAATGAGTGGGTTGTATATGGGAACTCTGGACTGGTATGTACTTTAAAAGAAGCTAGTAGTGAATTTGTGCAATTTGTATGTAGAGTTTGTAGGTTAAAGGAGAAAGTAGAGGCTATCCTAATTAAAGGGCTCTATGCTGAGTCTTCTGCTGTTTGAGATTTATATTGTTGCGTCTCTGGTCGTTTGTTAATTTCCCGTAAAAATTCTTCACGAGGAACTTCAGCGATACAAGTCCTTTCTTAAATAAAACTAGTTTATTCTTTCTCAATACAACTTTGCAATACACTTAATTTCCACCATTATTTTAACTTTCACACACGCTATAATTCACAACGATTCACGCACTTTACTTATGGTCACTACCACTCACCTGACTCGATTATCTGTCTCTATATCTCCCTATCTGCAATCATCTATGCTGTCACTTCTCCCCCGCTTTATTTGCCGGGCTTATATATACCAAAATAGAGGGCGCGTAGAAAAGACTAGAGTTGCCAGGAAGAGACATGATCCTTCTAGAATCTCATGACGTTTTACTAGCGTCACTGTCGTAATACACCCCTTCCTTAGTATTGTTCATCCCGAACAATAGCCACTTACATTAAACCAATAGATAATTAACAATAACTTGATTAAATGTACAGAATTTACAAACACAAAATTTAAAATACAACAAAGTCTCTTAATTTTACAGGACATATCTTCTTCCATACTGGTCTCTGTCTCATTGGCTTCTGCTTGACGTGGGGTTCATCTGCTCCATCAGGAAATGTTCCATTATCGGTAACAGTCACATCAGTGGCAGTAACTTCATTAACGGCTTCACCATTTCCCTTCTCTAAACCGGATAGTTTCTTCGACAGTGGCTTTTTCAGCTAACACATCTTCAGCAGCATCATTTGTTCCATTGTTCCAACTGAAATGTCCTGGACCGTGATAATGCCAAAGCCTGTTGGCATGCACCACCTTTGGCTTACCTCGCAGACCACATTTTATTCGGAAAGT
>NW_013666649.1:0-1070 GCF_000517525.1 Limulus polyphemus | reverse complement strand
TTATCCAGAAAGTCACGTCTGAGAAACGATCCACTATGTCATATGGGCCTTCCCATAGGGATTATACAACCACATCTCATCTCCTGGTACAAAGCTGACTTCAGTAGATCTCTTATCACAACACAGCTTCATGGAATCAGCAGACGTTTTCAAGTTTGAATGCACTTGATGGTGAATATCATCCAAGCTTTCAGATAACACTTTCACGAACTCTGACACATTTTCAGGCAACTCTTCGTAAGGTGGTCGTCATGTTATCAGGTCTACTGGCAACCAAAGTTCCCGACCAAACATCAGTTTTACTGGAGTGTATCCAGTGGCTTCATGCTCTGCTCTATAGGCCATCAACAGCATAGGGAGTAAGACATCCCAGTCATCTTGGCAGCTATTACAAAACTTTGCCAATTCCTGTCCCAGTGTCCAATTGTACTTTTCTACCATCCCATAAGACTGTGGGTGAAGTAGCGTTGTCCCAGCCTTTCGTATGCCAAACAACTTGCAGCATTCATGGAACACAGCTGATTCAAAGTTACGGCCTTGATCCGAATGCAGTTCGTATGGCACACCAAATCTGAAGAAGAAATCACTAATACCCAAAGCTACAGTTGTAGCTTCCTGATTTGGTATTGCATATGCTTCAGGCCACTTGGTGAAATAATCCATCATCACACAAATGTACCTGTTTCGAGCACGAGTTTGGGGCAAAGGACCAGCAATGTCAACAGCTACTTTTTCCATTGGAGCACGTCCCTTATGCTTGGGTCCCCTTTTAGCACAACATGTACTGCAGGTCCTGTACCATTCTTCCAAATCTTGCCTCATACCTATCCAGTAAAATTTCTGTCGTAGGTGACTCAATGTCTTCATAACTCCAAGATGTCCTCCTGTTAAACTATCATGGGATTGAGACAGCACAACTTCCTGAAACTTTCTCGGTATAACTGTTTGCCAGCTCATCATTTTCCCATCTCCGGACAATAATACCATCTTCAAGCTTCAACTGGTCCCATTGTGCCCAAGAGTTCTTTGTCACAGGGCTTAAGCTAGAAACCTTCTCCCAAGCAGGGTGG
>NW_013666648.1:373451-374528 GCF_000517525.1 Limulus polyphemus | reverse complement strand
ATAGCGAACCATTGATATGTTGAAAAGGTGACAATTAACGCCTCCCACGAGCTAGATACCACCACCTGCTTACCTATACCTATAAATATCCACCAACAGTAATCACAATTCACACAACATTCAGCCTTGATAATGGATGCAGAATGCATTCGAAACGCGTCGGCCAACTCATCACTAACTACAACTTTTACCCGTTGTTCTAACAACGTTAAGACGGCTTATCGACTTCTTGAGAAGAATTCTAAGAAGAAAGTAAACCTACAGACATCGGTCTTGTTTAAATATATATATATATAAAACCAATAACTTTATTTGTAGTTAAGCACATAGCTAAACTATGGGCTATATGTGCTGTGCCTATCACAGGTATCGAAACCCGGTTATTAGCGTTATAGTCTCCAGGTGGGACAGCGGTAAGTCAACAAATTTACAATGCTAAAATCACGGACTCTATTCTTCTGTGTGAACACAGTTTATAGCTCGATGTGGCTTTGCTATAAAAACACAAACACACACACCAGCGCTATAGGTCCACAGACTTGCCGCTGTGCCACCAGGGGGCAACCAATGACAGTAAAAATCATAAAAGAAAAACCATACCCGAAGGATCATCTTCCAAAAGTGCTCGTGTTTAGAGTTTTATATTCTTTTTATTATATTTTTGTAATACTTCTTAATACATACAAATAAACAATGCATTTCAAAAATTCAAATAAATGAAAGTTAAAACACGTGGGATATTAAAATACGCGCCAAATAACCTGATATAATTTAATAGTTTTATATAAACATCAGTTGTAATTTGACAGTTTTATATAAGCATCAGTTATAAATTGATAGTTTTATATAAGCATCAGTTATAATTTGATAGTTTTATATAAGCATCAGTCATAATTTGAGAGTCTTATATAAACATCAGTTATAATTTGAGAGTTTTATATAAACACCAGTTATAATTTTAGATAAACATCAGTTATAATTTGATAGTTTATATAAACACCAGTTATAATTTGATAGTTTTATATAAACATCACTTATAATTTGATAGTTTTATATAAACATCACTTATAATTTGAT
>NW_013666648.1:367965-372756 GCF_000517525.1 Limulus polyphemus | reverse complement strand
ATAATTTTACAGTTTTATATAAACATCAGTTATGATTTTATAGTTTTATATAAACATCAGTTATAATTTTACAGTTTTATATAAACATCAGTTATGATTTTATAGTTTTATATAAACATCAGTTATAATTTGACAGTTTTATATAAACACCAGTTATAATTTGATAGTTTTATATAAACATCAGTTATAATTTGATAGTTTTATATAAACATCACTTATAATTTGAGAGTTTTATATAAGCATCAGTTATAATTTCTTGATTTCTTTTCATACTTATAAGGACATTAAAAAAACGAAATAATTTTTACTAAATTCAAAACTACATCTAAATCTCTTATATATACACCTTCAGCTCCCCAGTGACAAAGCGGCATGCATGCAGGCTTACAACGCTAGAAACCAGGTTTCGATACCCGTGGTGAGCAGAGCACAGATAGCCTATTATGTAGCACTGTGCTTAATTTCAAACAAACACCCCTTCAATATATATATATATATAGAAAAACATTGTCTCTTTATCGGATAAGGTAGGTTTACGGATTTACAAAGCTAAAATCCGTAGTTCGATTCCGCGCGGTGGACACAGCAAATATCCCAATGTGACTTTGCTCCAAAACAAGAAGAAAATATTAAATTCGTAAACATTGTTTTATATACCAAATCATCTAAAATATATCTTCTTTGATAATCTCATGGCATAATCTCCTCCCCCCCCCCAAAAAAAATTGTAATAGTGAAAATAATTTTTTTTTCTCCCCCAGATAATCAGTCCTATAACCACTAACATAGGTTTTGCGTTACTGATCGAAACATCTGTGCTCGACTTGCTTTTAATTAACACATTAACTGTTTGTTTATGCTGGGATCTTACAATTAACGCTGCCCCGTCGAAGGATTTGTTTTCCCACAAACAATGAGTCTAGTATTTTCGAGTGAAAATAGAATTGAAACAGGCTTTTGAAGGGAGGAGATTTAAGGTAATCTTATAATTCAAGTAAAACAGAAAAAAATCGTGGTCTTCACTTAACTTCCATGGCTATATATCTTAAGTAATCTTTTTATCATTATGTAAAGTCCCAGAAAGAAAACAAAAAACAAAAAAAAAAACGCCACAGTATGCTCGACGTTCAAACAAGAGACTTGTAGAGCTGAGGAGAATTTACGAAACGCTTTATAAGCTACGTACAGTTAACGACGCAAGGCTTGTTTGTTACCGTGACAACAAAGTATGCGAATTCCTTCTCAAACGACCAGAAACTTCAGCCAACCAGAGTACACAGTACATTCCTTTGTACATGCTATACTCGTTACCTCTCTTTGAAAAGGAATGATCTAAACAGAAGATCTAATGAAAAAAATCTTTTTTTTTTTTGCCTTGGTAACGATGTTCAACGTGTACCAATTTGTTGTTCCGGTCTGTAGAGAAAATCTAAAAATTATGTACTACATTTCATGCTGTAAATCAATACATTTGTCATTATTTCCACCTTCATATATTGCAGGACCTACAGATCATAGAAATGGTCACTAAACACACATATATGTCTTTGTGTAGAGATGTGGTGAAACAAACCTTTTGTTAGCAAAAACGTAAGAAAAGTATATTTAATTAACCATACAGATGGCTAGGTTGATTTTCAGCTTCGCTCTAAGTTTATAACTTCTGATCGGAAGTTATTATTATTATAACACAATAAAATGATAATAATTAATACGGTTTGTTGCTAATGGGGCAGAGAAGATTCGTTAAAAGAGGTACTTTTAGTTTTGTTTCTCAGTTATAAAATTTAAGCAATCGATTGATGGTAGGATGTAACAATCATACGGATAACTTTGGTTAAAATGAATTTTACATTAATACAGTGATTAGTTGAATGATGTCACATATTCTGCTTGAAATATAGTTGATTATCGTAGTATCTACCAAATTAGATAAGGTAGTTAATGAGTAAAATATATATAAGAAATTTCCTGTAGTAGTTGATGAAGTAACTCTTACCAAGTCACCTGCAGTCATTGATGATTGGAACATTTTTCATGTCTCTCGTATTACCCAGAAGAAAGTCAGATGTGGTAGTTGGTAACATATCTCTAATAAGTCACTTTACTAAAGCTGATGGATGGATTATATTTCAAGTCACATGTGGTAAGTTGACGAAAGAAGTCTACTGAGCCACCTTGCAGTAAGTGACGGATATATCATCCTTCAAGTTACGTGTGGTAAGTTGACGAAAGTCAGATGTGGTAGTTGGTAAAATATGTCTAATAGGCCACTTTACTGTAACTGATGGATGGATCATCTTTCAAGTTACGTGTGGTAACTTTATGAAAGTCAGATGTGGTAGTTGGTAAAAGATGTCTAATGGGCCACTTTACTGTAACTGATGGATGGATCATCTTTCAAGTCACGTGTGGTAAGTTTATGAAAGTCAGATGTGGTAGTTGGTAAAAGATGTCTACTGAGCCACTTTACTGTAACTGATGGATGGATCATCTTTCAAGTCACGTGTGGTAAGTTTATGAAAGTCAGATGTGGTAGTTGGTAAAATATGTCTACTGAGTCACTTTACTGTAACTGATGGATATATTATCTTTCAAGTTACAATTACTGTAGTTGGCGAATGGAACTCTTCTTTCTAAATTATCTAAAAAAACACAGCTCATTTTCTCGATTGCTCAAGAAAATTGTTCCTGAAATCTTGAGAGAAGAACCTACATTAACACTTGAATGACAAAGCTGTTAAAATAAATCTTTCCTGAAATATTGAGAGAAGAACTATATTAACACTTAGATGAAAAAGATCTTAAAATAAACCGTTCCTGAAATATTGAGAGAAGAAGATAGATTAACACTTGAATGACAAAGTTTATAAAATAAACCGTTCCTGAAATCTTGAGAGAAGAAACAACGTTAAAACTTGAATGACAAAGCTGTTAAAATAAATCTTTCCTGAAATCTTGAGAGAAGAAGCTACGTTAACACTTGCCATAACTTCGCTCTACTTATCACACCTTTGGAAAAAAAAATATTTTTGTTATGATGGAACAAGTACAAGACGATGAAAATCACAGTTTCTTTTTTCTCTCAAAGTTCTAATTTCCGATATTCTCAGCACGATTGCTGGTTTGTTTGAAGTTAAGCATAAAGCTGCACAATGGGCTATCTGTGCTCTGCCCACCACGGGTATCGAAACCCGGTTTATAGCGTTGTAAGTCCGCAGACATACCGCTGTGCCGCTGGGGGGCCATCAGCACGATCTCTTCTTCTAGTTTACACCCTAACTCACTATTTTTCGGATACACTAACAAAAACAATAATTATTTCTCACGTACGGCAAAGATTAACTAATTATTAATTACCTGTATTCGAGAAGCAGCTCAAACAGAGTGTTTGCCTCTGATGAGCCATTTACTGATAAAAAAAATTACCTAGATAAAACAAAGAAACAAAATGATGCAAAATCAACAACGAAACGAGTCTTACCTTGAGCTACATGAGGGCTATCTGCGCTAGCCGTCCCTAATTTAGCAGTGTAAGACTAGAGGGAAGACAGTTAGTCATTACCACCCACCGCCAATTGTTGGGCTAATCTTTTACCAACGAATAGTGGGATTGACCGTCACATTATAACGCCCCCACGGCGAGCATGTTTGGTGTGATGGGGATGCGAACCCGCGACACTCAGATTGCGAGTCGAGCGCCCTAGCAATCTGGCAATGCCGGGCCCAAAACGAGTGTCAAATCATCATATACTAGATAACCGGACAAGTTAAAAGTCCCCCCCCCCAATGAACATTTGTCGAAAATAATCTAATCAAGTAAAACAGAATTTATTGAGAACGAATGATAGAGGGGCATGGCCTCGTCATCAGGGCGCTCGTTCAAGTACCCGTCACACCAAACATGCTCGCCCTTTCAGCCGTGGGAGCGTTATTATGTCACGGTCAATCCCATTATTCGTCGGTAAAAGAGTAGCCCAAGAGTTGGCGGTGGGGGTGTTGACTAACTGCCTTCTCTCTAGTCTATCACTGCTAAATTAGGGACGGCTAGCGCGGCCACCCATCGTGTAGTTTTGCGTTAAATTCTAAACAAATTAAACTTTGTTTATATTAGAAAATTTAAAAAGTTTATAAAACTTTTGTCAAAGAAATAAGAAGAACATGACCTAACAGAACCTCCCCCCCCCTTCTCCCACAACTGCACATGTTCATTTTACTTTAATACTTTAATGTACTTGTAATGGACTAAGTAAGAGCAGTGTGTTTGCGTGGGTGGTTTTAAAAAAAGCTGATGGAAGGATCAAGCATATTATATATAAAGTACCCTAAAATCCAAAGACCTCGTTACAAAACACGAGTAACACAATTCAGAACAACTCACACTGTCGTTAGTATTGTCTAACCTGTCTGTTCCGATAAAGAATACCACTGTTCATCAATTGGCCAATCTCTCTGCCAAAAAAAAATCAGAAAGACTCGTCTGTTCTAGTGAGGAAAAACAAAACCAAAACCTCTCAAGCTTTACCTGGATTGAACGTTATGAACGGAACACTCAGACCATGCTATTCCTTAATGTTACTGCCAATATACTAGGAAGAAGCTTTCTAAACATACTCACTGGACAGGGACCTCTATAATCCGCTTATAGACTTTCCAATAAAATATTGGATAAAATTGCTATAAAAGAAAAAAAAGGAAAAATTTAATTTGGTCGAAAGTGGCGCTAACTTAAAGACAAAAAAAACTGCTTAAGCCAGGGCTGAAAAAAAAGTTAAAAATGTACTTGTTTTG
>NW_013666648.1:362841-367955 GCF_000517525.1 Limulus polyphemus | reverse complement strand
AAATTGCTATAAAAGAAAAAAAAGAGGAAAAATTTAATTTGGTCGAAAGTGGCGCTAACTTAAAGACAAAAAAAAACTGCTTAAGCCAGGGCTGAAAAAAAAGTTAAAAAATGTACTTGTGTTGGGGTAAACGTAAAAAAAGGTAATTTTTTTGTTTCAGGGTAAGATTTTTTGTTTTGTAATATAGATACGTAAAACAATTATGTAAGTTTGTTTTGCATGCGATTCCTATCTGAGTGACGTCTGGAGCGTGCAAGTGTGCTGAAAACCGTTTATTAGTGTAATTGGTCTAGCAATCTGAGTGTTTGTCCCTCATAAACGTGTTATTAATATCTATAGATTGAATTCGCTTAGAGTTTTAAGAAGCTTAAAAACTAGTCATTTGGAAGAATGTAATCTCCTTAATTTCTTCCAAAACATACAGCTGGGCCTGGCATAGCCTGGCGGTTATGGCACTCAACTCGAATCTGCGAGACTCGCGGGCTCTAAACCCGTCACCGAACATGGCCGCCCTTTCAGACGTGGGGTGTTATAATGTGACTATTCGTTGTTAAAGAGTAGTCCAAGAGTTGGTGGTTGATGGTGTTGACTTCCTTCTATTATTTCAACTCAAAATTAGGAACGGCTAACACAAATGGCCCTCGAGAAATTTCGCGCAAAATTCAACAAACAAACGAAGCTACAACGAAAAAGAAGAGAAAGATAGTAAAAATAATCAACTGAAAAAATGATGTTTCTCACGATTCTCGAGCGTTCTGCTGGTATTTGATATTTTGCCGGACCAATAGCGAAAGTTGTCTTTTAGTGTATAATTAATACTATTTTATGTTATTAAAAAAAAAAAAGAGAAATAAATCAGACTAGACATACGAGTTCGTATCTAATACCGCTCTGTATTGGAATTGCCCCCAGTAGCACAGCGGTATGTCTGCGGACTTACAACGCTAGAATCCGGGTTTCGATACCCGTTGCGGGCAGAGCACAGATAGCCCATTGTGTAGCTTTGTGCTTAATTACAAATAAACGAAACGTATTGGAATGTATTGGTCCATCAGGACACATATCTTAAAGATGACAATTGTTGAATTGCAGTCAGATGGTTTGTTTGTTTGTATTTAAGCTCAAACTGCACAATAAGTTATCTGTGCTGTGCAAACCATAGGTATCGAAACCATATTTTAGCGTTATAAGTTCGTAGACTTACAGCCATGCCATTGGGGGTCGCAGTCTTGTCTTTAAAATGGTTAACTTACTTCATTTTTCTCTTCGTTATGTACGATCATGATTCAGTTTCAAACATACAGTTATGTCCCTTAACCTTTGCCTTCCAGTGGCCCAGTGATAACTGTACCGGCTAACGACGTCAAGATTCGGATTTCGATACCTGTTCCACGCGGAGCACAGATAACACATTGTGTAGCCTTGCGCTTAACAACAACCACACCAAACCCTTATTATACTTTTTTTAACATAATCAAATGTGCAGGTTATTATTAAACAATTTCTATTTTCAAATCCGGGTATTAAAGTTTTAATTTTTCCTGACTTTTTTGTACTCCATGGAATTCTTGATCAATGTTTAAAATTTGCATATATATAGGTCGGAGTATTATCAAGTAGCTCCCAGTCTAATAACTATGATTAGGACAGTTGAAAACAATTTTAAACTTTTAGTTATTAGAAGGTATTTATATATGTGTTAAGAACGTCACTGCAGGCGATCCAGGGACTAGCATGATGGTATGCGGAGCCTAGGTTTTATGGTTCGTGTCCCGTTACAGAAAAAAAAACGCACTCCGCACTTTGAACCTGTAAGTGTGTCACAATGGTGGTTTGGGGTAAGTTGACACATTTCACATAGAGAAGATTGAGATGTGTGTCATTTATTTATTTTTATGCTCTTAAAACAAAGATAGGTATAATTCACAAATATTTAAATAAATTTTGATTTGTTCTAATTAATGTTTAAATATTGAGAAAATTAGCAAATTTAATTAAAATTTCTTGCAAATTCCACATCACGTTGCTCCCTCTACATTATCATCTGATATTTTCATAAACTTTGAATTTGAAACTTTGTTTATAGGTATTATGGTTTGAAACAGTTAAAATATTTTTAATTTCATTTACTCAAATGTGCAATAAATGGTACAACTAAAAGCGTGTTTCATTTAATTTCATACGTGTCAACTGACCCCAGAGCGTGGGTCAATTTGACCCCATACTCGGGGTAGATTGACACAGAGTGCACACTCTTCTATTATGTTAATTTCTGAAAAAATTAGCAAAAAAGGTAAGTGATTTGTTTTTGCCATGTAGTAGTTTGTTTGCAGCTAAGCACAAAGCTACATAATGGGCTATCTGTGCGCTGCCCACCACAGGTATCGAAACCCGGTTTCTAGCGTTTTAAGTCCGCAGACATAGCGCTGTGCCACTGGGGGGCGCAGTGTAATAGAGGAAGATGTCTAGTTTATGTTTGTATCGGATTTTCTTATCCCGAAGTTCACAGGTGACGTTTATTTACGAATTGAAAAAAAGTGAGTCAATCAGGTTGGTTTCTCCTGTTACGTCACTAAAGTCTGATGACGTTAGAAGCTAGAATAATGGCGGTGAGAAAGAATGAAATAATCTAAGTGTAATCTAAGTTTTTTCTAAAGTAAGGTGTACGAGAAAATCGTTTACCTTACAAAAAACTAGTAACAATTACATAAAAAACACGTTAAGAGGGTCGCGGGTTAGAATCCCCGTCCCACCAAACATGCCCGCCCTTTCAGCCGTAGAGGCGTAATAATGTCAATCCAATTATTCGTTAGTATAAGAGTAGCCAAAGAATTGGCGGTGATTGGTGATGACTAGCTACCTTCCCTCTAGTCTTACACTGCTAAGTTAGAGACGGCTAGCGCAGATAACCCTCGTGTAGCATTGCGCGAAATTCTAATCAAAACAAACCAAACCCGCTAATTTTCTTCCATTCCTCCTGTCAAAAGACGGAAACAGAGCATGCGTGATATGTGATTTGTATAACCAATTTATCATCCATTCTATTTTATTGTTAAATGAATTGCTTTAACGTTTTTCTGAAGAAGCAGAAACGTATCGCTTTTTTCGGTCAATGGCCAGGTGGTTAGGGCGCTCGACTCGCAATTTGCGGGTCGCGGGTTCGAATCCCCGTCATATCAAACATAAACAAGACATCTTCCTTGTAAATAAACGTCATCTATGAACTTCGGGACAAGAGAATTCGATACAAACATAAACTAGACATCTTCCTCTATTACATGCCCCCCCCCCCCAGTGGCACAGCGCTATGTCTGCGAACTTACAACGCTAGAATCCGAGTTTTGATACCCGTGGTGGGCAGAGCACGGATAGCCCATTGTGTAGTTTTGTGTATAATTAAAATCAACAAACAAACCCTTAGGTGGCTCAGCGGTAAGTTTTTGGGCTTTTCTCACGCTTAAATCCGAGGTTCGATACCCGTGGTGGATAAAGCTCAAATAGCTCATAGCGATGCTACTATCGGCTTGGTCTCCATTCTAAGAATAGAGATGGTTCTGATTTTGTACAGAACTTCACATAAAATACAGGCAGGTGATTACTTTTACTCTCTCCAGCTAAAACTGCTCTTAGCTATCCTGTGTCATCGATCTAGTCGATCTGATGAGATCTGATACTTATTGAAACTGCAGGGTTTTTTTTTTTAGTTGCCTCTAAAGTATGTTTTAATTTTCGATATGAGTTAGTGTATTTCGTTTGTTTGTTTGTTTGTAACTAAGCACAAAGCTACACAATGGGCTATCTGTGATCTACTTCAAAATTCTCCACACCCTCTTTCCTCTAACCCAAAAAGAAAATAAAAAACAGCAGTGACATATTTTGAATGCATCCTGACTGTTTCGCGGGTTTCCTGAAGAACTAATATTAATAATTAAGAAACAATAACACTTCCAGTTCTCAACATATGCACGCTCTACAAATTTTGTTTCCTACTGTTCCCAATTGGATCAGCGGTAAGTTTACGGAGTTACAACGCTCAAATCCAGTTTTCGATTTCCTCTGGTGGACAGAGCGCAGACGGCCTAATGTGTAGCTTTGTGCTAAAACAACAAACAAGTACTTTCCTACCTACTGGTCAACAGTGAAGCTTAAAGCCCCCACACCTCTACCCCCATAAAAATATTATTATTTCGTTAAATTTTCTTCACGGAATATTATATTTTAATTGGTATGAACTTAATGAAAACTTATCTTGTGTGAAAGGAAATTAAGAAAACGTAAATACCTTACAAGTTTTTGTATGTGTAATCTCGTGGGGAAACAATTTTCGTTTCTCTATTTTTAGAAAATTGACGTCACATTTATGACGTTTCCCAGTTATGAAGGCAGCTTCAAAGCATTGTCGAAAGTTATCTCCTTCAGCTCCATAAACAAGAAGACAAACGTTATAAATTCAACCATTAAAAGTTTCTGTAGGACGTACTGATGAGGACCAAACGAGTTTACTACATCAAAAGGAGCTATTGTACGTTATAGGTGTGAATTTATTTAATTTGGTAAAGCAAAATATAAAATAAAAATCAGGCAGTGAACTCAGGTAAAAACAGAAAGAAATGAAAAATATATATATAAATACTTTGGGGTACTGTGCGTTATAAGCATGGAGAGAAGTTGCCGTCTGATAAACTGTGGGATGAATCATATTTTTTGTTGGTATGAGTTCACTATCAAATGCTAGGCACAAGTTTTTCATACCAACAAGCTTTTGAATTCAGAAAGTTTCATATATGTATATAATTTCATGCTTAAAACTCGCGAAGACCAATTTCTGAATACAGTTTTATCCAACTATAAATTTCAACACTGGCACTTAATCAAGATATCGGTATAAACTTCATTAGGGCAACAACATGAACAACACGTGTAATTAAATTCTTCTTTTTATATATGAATCAATGCGTCAGTCTCGAACTGTACTTAATGGCAATTGTCAAGTTTATTATTATTTTTTACACCAACAATTTAGATTTTACCTGTCTTATTACTATAGGTTCTAGAACGTGCATGTACCGGTAGTTAGGATCGTTATTGTTTTGTACTTAATTAATAGGTGTCCG
>NW_013666648.1:359906-362261 GCF_000517525.1 Limulus polyphemus | reverse complement strand
GTAGTCCAAGAGTTGGCGGTGGGTGGTGATGACTAGCTGCCTTCTCTCTAGTCTTACTCTGCTAAATTAGGGACGGCTAGCGCAGATAGCCCTCGTGTAGCTTTGCGCGAAATTCAAAAACAAACAATCTGAGAAATAGTGGGATCTTATATTGAGATGAACAAGGAAGTGGATGAAAAGGAGGACTGGAGGAGGGGCTGTTGAGTCATAAACTCAGCCTTGGGCAGTTAGCTCAATAATAGATATTATAGTTTGACATACTGTACAGAATACTCCAGTATGATAGGGATGATCATGACATCATGTTGAGTAGACCACAATACGATAGGGATGATAATGACATCATGTTGACTAGACAAAAATATGATAGGGATGATAATGACATCATGTTGAGTAGACAAAAATATGATAGGGATGTTTATGATATCATGTTGAGTAGACCACAATACGATAGGGATGATAATGACATCATGTTGAGTAGACCACAATACGATAGGGACGATAATGACATCATGTTGAGTAGACAAAAATATGATAGGGATGATAATGACATCATGTTGAGTAGACCACAATACGATAGGGATGTTTATGACATCATGTTGAGTAGACCACAATATGATACAGATGGTCATGACATCATGTTGAGTAGACAACAGTATGATAGATATGGTCAAGACATCATGTAGACAGTAGACCATGTTGAGTGTTTTCATTTGAAACATCGAAACAAACAACTTTGTTTGAACCCCCCCCCCCCCGCCAGTGGCATATCGGTAAATCTATGGACTTATAACGCTAAAAACCTGCCTTCGATACCAGTGGAGGGCACAACACAGTTAACCCATTGTATAGTTTTATGCTTAGCTACAAATAAACAAAATTTGTTTGAAATAGTTTCTGATCACTAGTGGATTCTTGTCGTTTATTGGTAACCATCTCGCTTGCAATAAAAAACCCGCAAGGTGTACTCGTAAGCTTTAAATAGTTTAATATGATCAAAATTATAAGTTAATTTTACCAGACGGCAGCAACGAAAAAACTACGGATGTCTGAGTACGTTATATTGAAACGATTTTGAATATGTAATTCAACAAGTCTTGTGACAACCACAGTCCATGTAAAGACGCCGTAGAACGGAATGTATCAGAACTACATTTCGACATTGTTTGGCGTTCGTAGGTAGGTAGGTAGTGTGATGCCACCGAAAATGTATCGTTTTTGGAAAGGGTATGTAATAGCCCCTTCCGACAGAAAGTATTCATACACTCAAATCATAAAGGTGTGTTCAAATTGGAGATTTAGAATTTCCAAGACGGGAGCACTCCTTGTACTTAATAGCTTTGGAAACAAAAGGAATATGGATCAACATGGGAAACAGAGACCACCCAGAAAGAGATTTGTAACAAGTCGTACCCCAGCCGTGTCAAGCAAAATACAGAGTCTTGTAACAAGTGAAAAACTACGAACACAAAAGTCGCTCACGAGCCCCTGACGACAATACGTAACATAAAGAATTCCGCCTGGAAACGAGGCCAACAAGGTATGAGTTTATTAAAATATGGCTTCCAGTCATACCTCCTTTTTAATCGTTGCATACCTCAAACAGCTGGAGTATAAAATGGATATTCATGTTATGTCATACGAAGGCATAACGGCCCAGTCGCCGGCCGCAGAGCCTATGAATTTCTGTGGGATCAAACTGTTTAAACGGGCGTTGGGAAACCATCGTCATCGCATATTAGACGGAATATTAAAAAAAAAAAAAAAAAACAAAGCAACGAGAAGAGGTGTACTTTAGTCATGATAGCCTTATGTTTAAACATTTTTTTTTTGGCAATGGAAATCACGCTGCAGTGCTATTGTTAAGATGCACGATCATCAGATAGAGTGTGATAGGACGTAGCGACTTAAACTGTAACGACGTGGCGAGTCTCCAAAATCGTTTTAGTATAATGAACTAGACCTTTGTATTTAAATGAAAGTGTATTAAATCAGCAATAGAACACTCATGATGCAAGGAAAATGCCTGTTAAAAAATGTAGAAATAGTGAAACTTTCTGAATAAACTTAGTTTTGAGACATATTATATATATAGGCTGTATTAGGTCTATAAAATTATGTTAATAGCGTAAATTCGAAAGACTACAAACAGAGGAAAGTGAGTTTTGCAATAATGGCGCTTTGTTCAATACTATTAATACTACGAATATGGTGCATTTGCTTGTATATGATAGAAAAATACACACATATAAGTAATTGGGGCAATGTGGGGGTGTCGTGTTTGCTATAATGGCTCGTTTTTAATAGGGAGTTGCCCAATATTGCTAACATTTACCATCAACAATTATACATGTT
>NW_013666648.1:343898-358932 GCF_000517525.1 Limulus polyphemus | reverse complement strand
AACTTGAACAGAGTATCACATGCCCTTTGAAACGCAATTCCAGGTGTTTCAGTGTGATTACGGATTCTGTCCATTTTTTGTTCTTCGGGTGACGCTCCAACGTTCCAAATCATTCTAACTGGATTCAAATCGTGGTTCTAAACTGGCCTACAATCTGAGGGTCGCGGGTTCGAATCCCTGTCACACCAAACATGCTCGCCCTTTTAGCCGTGGGGGCGTTATAATGTTACGGTCAATCCCACTATTCGTTTGGTAAAAGAGTAGCCCAAGAGTTGGCGGTGGGTGGTGATGACTAGTTGCCTTCCCTCTAGTCTTACACTGCTAAATTAGGGATGGCTAGCGCAGATAGCCCTCGTGTAGCTTTGCGCGAAATTCATAACAAACCAAACTAAACTGGCCAAGACAAATTCTGGATGTTATTTGTCTCAAACCACTAACGTGGAGCGTGACATGGTGCATTAGTTTACTAAACGAAATATAGTCCTCCTCCTCCTCCCTCCCAAATTTCATCAACGCACGCATTCCATTATTGACCATAATACTACTATACCTCAAGGCATTGGTGGCTTCATCAACCCTTACCAGTGGACCAAGAAACAAATCATCTAAATTAGTCCCACTCCATGAAAATACCCCCAGCACTCTTCTCAGTTAACATCCAAATCTTTCTCCAGCTGACAGTCAAACCTAAATCTACCCCCCCCCCCAAACAAACAATAAGCACAGACATTACAACACCTGTTTGTATATTTCTGTAACATACTACAGATGCTCAAAGAATATAAGTTTTGGTATTTAACACATCTACTTATATATAATGTAATATTGTACCGGTACTAACACACACACACACACTTAAACTGCGGTGTTCAAAACACCTGCTTGCGAGATTTGTAACACACTATAGTAGGCCCCCCAGTGGGACAGCGGTACGTGTGCGGACTTACAACGCTAGAATCCGAGTTTCGATAATCGTGGTGGGCAGAGCACGGATAGCCCATTGTGCAGCTTTGTGCTTAATTACAAACAAACAAACACTATAGGAGATAGGATAATAGAGCTACGTTGTGTTGTTTAACACATCTATTTGTATATGTTGTAATATATTATTGGTCCTGACACACTCAGTTAAAATGTGTTTTTTTTAATTATATTTGTTTACATATTTTCAAATGTTATATAGGCCCGGCATGGCCAGGTGGTTAGGGTGCTCGCCCTTTCAGCCGTGGGTACGTTATAATGTGACGGTCAATCCCACTATTCGTTGGTAAAAGAGTAGCCCAAGAGTTGGCGGTGGGTGGTGATGACTAGCTGCCTTCCCTCTAGTCTTACACTGCTAAATTAGGGACGGCTAGCGCAGATAGCCCTCGTGTAGCTTTGCGCGAAATTCAGAAACAACAACAACAAATGTTATATAGTTACTACTACGAACAATCAAAACTAAGGTGTTCATGATATTCATCTGTAATTTTTATAATGTTTACCGTTAAACTGTAATATTTATGTTTTGTAAAATGTAAAATTGTAAGTTTATTCTGCTAAAGATATCTTCTAATTGTAAATCCCTACTTTTTATTGTCCATTTTTTTTTCCGATTTTACATCAAATTACATGAAGTTATTATATTTTACAAACCTCTTAATTGTTTTCCTGTTTGCCATCGCAACAGTCAAGAAAATTTTAATCTTGATAAACGAAATATAAAAAAAAAAGAGCTGATTCTTACCAGTTTGAGAAAAACAGGAATCTCTGCCCAGAGAGAGTGAGAAGTTCGAATGATGGCTGCAGCACAAAACTCTCGTTAAACCTTGAAAGAATGAGAGCATGCGCACGCGTTGGCAAGGCGATCATGATCCAAAGGCTTCGTGGATTGTACATGATAAAGCTCGAATTACAAAGATAAGAATAAATACTTTCTAATCTGAACTTTACAAGTCTTTAAGCCTAACGGCATGAAGCAAAATAAAGATTAGTTGATGCTTTTTTTTCTGTTACTTTAACTGAAGATTAGTTACAGAAGAAAAAAAAAACAGGTTATAACAAGTCATCGAACTTTTATGTGCCACGTGTTAATGATACATCGGGCTTAAAACAGACATTTTAGCAATCATTGAATCGGTTTGGCTACATAAACGATCACACTGAGGACTCCTAAAGAAAGCGATATTTGCTTTTTTAAAGACACTTATCACGAAATGACTTGTCTTAAGCTTGCTCATTGGATCAAAGTCAAATTAAACACGTGGTTTGAAAAGATAGTTGTGGTACTATCCAATAACAAAACAAAACAAAAAACTCTTTGAAATCGAAGTTATTTCTTATTGTTGACCTAAGTATCTTAAACGTTTTTGTTTTCGAATCCAGGGATTAAAAACTGTAAAGTACAAGGAACGCTCTCTTTGTTACATGCGCTTGGTTAAGCCTAGTTTATAGTTAGAAAAATAACTGACATAATGTAATATTTATAGCGATTTAATCAGGTTCATAAATACTTATAAAGATTTGCTTGTTTCAGTCATTACGTGTAACTTTTTCAATTATTCTTTCAAAATTCCCAAATGTTTCCATTCCCCGGTAGGACAGCAGTACGTCTACGGACTTACAACGCTAAAATCCAGGGTTCGAGTTCCGCGGTGGACACAGCAAATAGCCCAAAGTGGCTTTACTCTAAAACAACAAACTCAAATGTTTCTCTTGAGAAAAGCACCCTCTATTGAATGTCCGGCAGAAAACTCGGTATTATCACTAAGCACATTAGTGTTTAATATGTAGGGATGGGGACCAGGAAAAAAATGGCCGCCGCATATCATGTATTGATTATCATAGTCTCAAATCTATTATAACAATATAAGAGACTTTTATAAACATGTAACTTAGCTATTATGACCTTTAGTTTAGCTAAAAACATCACTAAAAGTAGAGAACTGGTCAGTAGTGTAACAGCCAAATGTTCTACTGATTATTCTGATTCTGACGTCAGAAGGGCTAGCTCAGCGACGCTTCAAGTTGTTGCGATGATTTACACACCAAAATGTTGCATTTTAACTTGGGGAGTGCAGAAGCGGTATAGCGTTTCTCTAGCTTCAACACATGTTGTCCATCAAAACAACTCATCCCGTCAGGATAAAATTGTTGCCTTCATGGCGACTATCATTCATTAATAATATTCATTGGTGTTGTTTAGAAAAAAATGAGAATTAAGTAATAAAAATTAAGTATGATGTATGGATGACAATACCAAGAAGTATAGAAACAAGGTAGGGATGAATACATGGCCAGGTGGTTAGGGTACTCGACTCGCAATCTGTGGGTCGCAGGTTCGAATCCCCGTCCCACCAAATATGCTCGCCCTTTCAGCCGTGGGGATGTTATAATGTGACAGTCAATCCCACTATTCGTTGTTAAAATAGTAGCCCACGAGTTGGTAGTGGGTGGTGATGACTAGCTGCCTTCCCTCTAGTCTTATACTGCTAAATTAGGGACGGCTAGCGCAGATAGCCCTCGTGTAGCTTTGCGAGAAATCCATAACAAACAAACCTAATTTTGAAGTGATAGACTTGAGGTGAAGGCAGTTAGTTAGTGCTTGAGTTGAAAGAAATAACACGTGGAACGGTCAGGTTTGATATCCAATTTGCGAATAGCAATCCCATGGTGCACAAATATTCTTGAGTAGCTTAACAACAGGAATGATTTGATAAAAACAAGTTAACAACCGACACGGAGTTCCCATTCGTTCCGCTTCAACTCAAGCACTGCAGCTAGTCAACGCCGCCAACCACCAAATTGTGGGCTACTCTAATCGAATAGTGGAATTTGACCGTCACTTTTATAACGCACCCAAGGCCCCAACGTGCGAAACGCGATTTTGAGACAACGGGAAACGAATGTGTGGCCCCCCCAGTGGCACAGCGGTATGTCTGCGGACTTACAACGCTAGAAACCGGGTTTCGATACCCGTGGTGGACAGAGCACAGATAGCCCTTTGTGTAGTTTTGTGCATAAATCCAAAACAAACAAACAAACGAGTGTGTGGCCCCCCAGTGGCACAGCGGTATGTCTGCGGACTTACGACGCTAGAAACCGGGTTTCGATACCCGTGGTGGACAGAGCACAGATAGCCCTTTGTGTAGTTTTGTACATAAATTCAAAACAAACAAACAAACAAACGAGTGTGTGTGTGTGTTTTTTATAGCAAAGCAACATCGGGCTATCTGCTGTGTCCACCGAGGGGAATCGAAACGAGCCACGGACCCAAACATAGCCCAATAAACGGAAAGATCAGTAATATGGGTGTAAAAATTGCATGTAATAACGAACACCTTGTATTAATGCTCGGAACTAATACATATAACATTTTATAAAATTATGAAAATCTCACGAGAAATTATAGCATAACTTATCATTTTTTGTATTATATGCAAAATGTACAAGTGTTTACGACAGAGCAGTCAATGATACGCTTTCTTGAAAGACGTAATTTATGACCTTAATAACAGTTGACCTTACTCAACATATAAAAACATTAGAGGTCAACATTCGCGGACGAAAGCAATGTATTTCCGTCACGCAGTCCCAGCATGGCACCAGATAATTTTGACACCAGAAAAATCGAAAACTGTCTATATCACTGCTTGATACCTGCAAGAAGGTATATTTGTACGAAATCCCATGTAAATTGTTTGACACACACAAGAATAGTTCATGAAAACAACAAATCGTGCTTTTCTCGCTGAAAAATTGAGCAAAAGATAAAAATTCCAAAATTGTCTATATCTCTGTTTGGGACTTCCAAAGAGTATCTTTGTACTAAGTCCCACGTAAATTGGTCGAAATATGGCCAAGAAATGGACCAAAACCTCTAAAATTATGTCTTTTGTGACATTTTACCCCCCCCCCCCTCGCCCTAAAATGCATGTATATGTATGGGACCTGTAGAAAAATGTCTTTGTACCAAATCCCATGTAAAATAGTCTAAATATGGCAGAGTAATTGACCAACCCCCCCCCCAAAAAAAAAATTATACCTTTTGTGAGCTCTGACCCCTCTTAAAAAGTCTCAAAATTGGCTAATCCAACTTTTTTTATATGTCAGCATGTTAGAAGCTTGAAAATTTATATTTATGCCAATTTTCATCTTGATTGCTGTAGATATGACCGCACAGGAACCCAAAATATACATTTTTATGGTTGTTTGTCTTTTCACCCCATAAAATCCTTAAAAAGGCCTAAATAAAAAAAAATAATGAAAAAGCCTTTGGGCGTATTGGACTAAGGTATAACTCTGCTAAGTTTCAAATAAATAGTATGTTTAGTTCAGTATGTCTGTCTGTGGAGATATAATAACATATACGTTTGTACGTATTCTGTAGCAAAAACTTATGGTATTGTTATCACAGTATATTTTATGATACGTTGAATTATATCTATATTTGGAATTGGTATACCTACAGCAGAGCTTGCAACTGCAGCTGCCCCCCCCCCCCAGTGACACAGCGGTATGCCTGTGGACTTACAACGCTAGAATCCTGGTTTCGATACCCGTGGTGGGCAGAGCACGGATAGCCCATTGTGTAGCTTTGTGCTTAATTACAAACAAATTCGAAAACACTGGAGGCAACACAAGAATTAAAGATTTTATATTTCGAAAACACGCTTCCTTGAAACTACACAATAAATACTTTATATACAGAAATGTAATACATCTATATAGTTAACTGTATTCGTATCTACATCTTTATAACGCTTCTATAAAATCACTTGTCCTCCAGTTAACTGCATTCGTATCTACATCTATATAATGCTTCTATAGAATCACGTGTCCTCCAGTTAACTGCATTCGTATCTACATCTATATAACGCTTCTATAGAATCGCTTGTCCTCCAGTTAACTGTATTCGTATCTACATCTATATAATACTTCTATAAAATCACTTGTCCTCCAGTTAACTGTTGAGTACTACATCTTTATAATGCTTCTATAGAATCACTTGTCCTCCAGTTAACAGGCGAGTATTACATCTTTATAATGCTTCTATATAATCACTTGTCCTCCAGTTAACAGGCGAGTACTACATCTTCATAATGCTTCTAGATAATCACTTGTCCTCCAGTTAACTGTATTCGTATCTACATCTTTATAATGCTTCTATAGAATCACTTGTCCTCCAGTTAACAGGCGAGTATTTGAATATGCATCTATAAAATGCTTCTTTGAATTATTTGCCCTCCAGTTAAATAGATTAGTGTTTTTTACATTCGTGGAATGCTTTTATAGAATCGGCAGTCCTCCAATTATTTGTTAAGTATTTGTATATACATCTGTAGATTCAGTTGTCCTCCAGTTAACTGTTGAGTATTACATATATATATAACGCTTCTATAGAATCACTTGTCCTCCAGTTAACTGTTGAGTACTACATCTATATAATGCTTCTATAGAATCACTTGTCCTCCAGTTAACTGTTGAGTATTACATATATATAACGCTTCTATACAATCACTTGTGCTACAGGTACTAGTCGAGTGTTCGGATAAACATGTACGAAATGTAAGTTGAGAAATTTGAATACTAGAATTATTTATGTTGCTTAATTAATGAATATGTCTGTGTGATAATTAGCAAGTTAGAAGGTGAGTATTTGAGTGCACTTATTATACGGATAGAATTAACGGGGTTCGAGTGACTTTTTATGTGGTTTTGCCTGTATTATTTCTATGTGGTTTTGCCTGTATTATTTCCCTTCATTTCTTACAATAGTTTGAGACTCTCAAGTTATCCAATAACCTTCGGGGTCCAGAAAGACCTGATATAGCTAAAAACTATTGTATTTAGCTAGTAATGGATTTGTCTAAAGCGAATCCTTTCGTGGATCGCATTACATCTGTAAGTCAAGTTCATAAATACGCTGAAAAATGAACTCCACTTTTAAGAAAAGACCTATACAATGAAAACGGTTTTATGTATGTCGATTGTGTCGAATTTGCTGTAGTAAGTTGGCTATGTTCCAAAAGCATTTATTCTAATGCTAACACAAACACATATATAGTACATATATATATATATATATATATTTTTTTTCAAAGAACGAAATGGCAAGTTTAGCATTTCACCGTTAGGCTACAACGTAGGTAATTTCGAAGCTACGCGTTACTTCAACTCAAAGCATGAATAATTATACTTTTGAGATGGATAAAAACGATCAGTTAATCGGGGCTAAAATGCTGGAGGAAATACAGCGAAACATCTTTAAAGGTTAGAACACCAGAGAGACCTATTTATTCCAGTACCAAGAGTAGTGAAAAAAATAAGACAGCTTTCTCATCAAAACCTGATTAATGTTCGAGTGTGTTAACACCTAAGTTAATATCAACTTGATATAGGGCATGTTTAATGAAACAGATCAAAAATATTTTAGACTGAAAAATACTTATAATTTCTTATTCACAGGATTTCTTTGATCTACTTTTTTTTTCTGCTGATCTGTGCATTTGTTTATCATGTCCACTCTACGTTTATTTGAGCCTTTCTTTCTAAAGCAGGACAGTTTGACGTAGCCATGTTTTCCACTCGCGGGGAGGGGCAATAAATTAAGAAGCTGAAATTGATCTACATTTTAATAAAATGGTCATTAAAACAAATCAAATCAAAGGTAATAGTGTTTATAGAAGTTGTATGTTTTTATTAAAGGATACAAAATGAATTTATTATGTATAAAATCTGAAAAATAAAATGTGATGAATATGCCCAGACTTTTCAGGGGGCCGGGCCCCCTTGGCTACGCCTCTGATTGTGTTTAGCCTTATTAATTTCTTCTAACGGTAACAATCAACATTTTGGTCATTTCATTTTTTTGTACAAGCTCACAGTTATAAGCTATTTTATATTCCTGTCTAGATTCACTCAACACTTTGTTTTAAACATTTTGTATTTACTGTTTTAACTCACATTTAATGGAGGCAGCTGTAGTTATTCTCTTGGCTTCTATTTCACTTTAAAAAACTACAAAATGTTTCACGGTTTTAGACCTTAATTCCCTAAATCTAAAGATTTTTTCAGTAGCCCCATAGTTTCTTGTTCTAGTTTTTGTCACCGTTATCCAAACAATTGTCTGACAAAAGTCTGTCCATTTATAAGTAGCGAATCGCTAGACCGATTGTTACCAAACCTGGCGTGTACCATTAGGACCTTCAAGGAGTGGCATATATAGGGGTTGGCGTTCGAATTTGACCACTTATGTCACTCCCCGAAGGTTCCATATGTCCTCGTCCTTTCATTGAACGGGTAATTCAGCTATAATTATCGATAATTCTGAGTTTTTGTTATAAACGTTATGACAAATCGAACACGTCTGACTTGGTTTTTCATCGAAATCTAACAGAAGTTTATAATTAAGAAATTATTTCCGTAATTTTAATCTATCTGGTTTTGACATTGTAGCTTGGATGTGTGAAAATAAGCATCAACTAACATAGTACAAACAATTATAGTATTTTGGCACTTGTGTATAAAGTTAAAATCATTTTCAACGTTAAACTGGTACACAATTAAAAACATTTTATTTAGGCCTATCTAAGGCCTTCAAAAAGTTGACGACTCTACATGTTTCGACGTTGCAACGTCATCCTCAGGAGTGAATTACAAGACAGAGTGCCCGCATTTGTAAAACTTATCAGGAAATTTTCATCAAGTGGAAAACCAGCGTGGTTTATTTTTCCGAGTAAAAGTTAACGAAATCCGAAACGAATGGCCATTTTTATTTTGTAGACTGTGGTGATTAAGATGTTGCTTACATTTTTTTGAAACAATTATCTGTTAAGTTAAGACGGTTGTTGCTAGGAAGGTCATTAAAATGGTTGTTATGAGACACTCGGCTCTAAACCGCTCCGTCTCTTTAATGACCTCAGTAATTATCGTTAGGAAAACTTAATTACAATGACGTATAAAAATGTTACTATGGTAACCTAAATCCCATATTATTCTTAGGAATATTGGAATAAGGGTCAGAAGTTCGGAGTAATGCTTTTAGAGAAATCCTGCAAAACGTTTAGGTGACTGTCGGAATTCCGTATAAGATATTACTTAACAAAGAAGGTTTGTATCATGTTAACTGAACTATAATAATAAGTGTACTAAGTAACACATAAGCAAGCAGACTTGTTAAGCCTTCCTAGGTGAAAGATGTTAAATCCTCAAATTAACGATTTGTATTTACACCCTTCACTGTCAGTGAGGTCCATATATTGTATCATACTGAATAGTTTTATGTTGTTGTTTTTATGTTACTGTACTTATTATAAATAGCTGACCAAAAACAAACTGGGGAAAATCACTTGTTTTGTATGTAAAATACATAGAAACCCACAGTAGTAATTAGTAGGATTAATTGTAATATTGATGGTATTTTTTGTTTACATATTTTGTTTGACTTAGCGTTATTACAAACTCTCTAACAGGCAAACGCGGGGATTTACAAACAATTTAGTGTATAAATAATTTAAAAAAAAAGAGTGTTTAAAAATGATAGAATTCCTATGGACTCACCAGTAATTCTAGGGTTAATAATTTTGGAGCCATTAATACCTAACCATTTTTAATGATTCTGAAACAAATTTTACAATAAATTTATGATGACAAGCAGAGTGTTGACTACGTTATATTAAAATTATTTTGGAACCTCCGTCGTTACAGTCCACGTCACCTCGTTCGTTCATATACTATCTGATGCAGTTTCAATTGCAAAAAGCTCTGGCGTAAGCCTGTCATGTCCAAAATTAGCCATTCATCTCTAATGCTTTCCATAATCCATCTAGTGTATAAAGATGACAACAGTTTCGCACTGCATCTCTAGACTTGGTTGACACATGTCTTCGTTAGGAAAGCACGAATAGCCGTTGGATTCTCCAGCTACTTGAGTTATCTGATGGTGAAAGGAGAGGTATGGCTGGAAAACTTATCTTGGTTAATCCTTATATTTTTGGCCTCGTTTCCATACAAAATATGTATTTCTGTGTAGTACATATGTCCGATAGTATCCACTTATGTTTTTGTTGTCTTATGAAGATTCATTAGTTATGCTTCTGCTACCTTATGGAGATTTCTTGGTTATGTTTTTGTTGTCTTATGCAGATTAATTAGTTAAGTTTCTGTTAACTTAGGCAGATTTCTTAGTTATGTTTCTGTTACCTTATGCCAATTCTGTTACCTTATGCCGATAGTATCTTTGTATCCACTCTCCTGAGTTAGTATCCAATGATGATCAAGAATCTTTACGGAAATGTTTTTTGACAAGCCGTACACCACTTTGGGAAGTTTTTTCGCACATTGGCCAGTGAAAACGATACGAGACTTGTAACCGTTATCAAGATACACATACACTTCCCGAGTATCACCATATACTGCTATTTGTTTCCTGGCTAGGAAGTTAGTTTTCTAATCCTGGATATGTTGTGGATGCATCTTGTGTCACTTTTCCAAACGAGATTCTTCTTTATTGTATTGTACACTGTTGCCTGGGACACGTAGACAGGTTTTGCCACTAACCTTTGTGTTTGTGGATTTTCATCTGTTGTAAGACACCGTACTTTGCTTACTCGGCTAGGGTAAGACTTGTTGCAGGTCTCTTTCTGAATGGTCTTGTGTCCCCAAGTCGATCCATGTTCCTTTCCTTTATTTTCTGAGCCCATTGATAGTTCAACAGTAAGTCTGAAGGGTTATCAAGTTAAGAATCGGATTTCGATACCCAAGGTAGGTATAACACAGATAGCTTTGTGCTTTCCAATAAACGAAGAAACTTGTTTTCTAATTCCATTAAGTACATTGGATATCCTCATCTTGGCAATTCTAAATCCCCAATTTGAATACATCTTTATGATCTGAGTGTATGAATATTTTCTATCGGAAAGTGTTATTACATGCCTTTCCAAAAGCGAACAGTGGCATCACACAAAGTTCCCCTCTCCCAGTGGCTCAGAGGCAAATCTGAAGTCTTATACCGTTAAAACCCACATTTCGTTACCCGCAGTGGGCATAGCACAGAGAGCCCACAACAACAAACAAAGAGAGCACTTAGGTGGGAGGATGGTGTGTAAAGTTGACAAGATAATAATAATAATAACCCCGAGGAGATTTGTTAAGATAATATAAATGCAAATGTACGAAATACATTAGATTAAAAACAATTGTGTTAAATAAGCATTACGATTATAGTAGCAATGCACATAAAAAAGTACAGTTCATACCTATGATAGCTGTGAAATAATTCTGTGAATTTATCCAGAATAAGGTGTAGATGTAGAGCAAATATTCTGCATATAAACTTTCTGATTGGTCATGGAGCTGAAAAAACGTTAGCAATGCCAAGAAACCGAACAAGGTAGTTTATCTAGACAATAAATCAACAGAACTGTTACTTTAGATAAATAATGACTAGCATAAGGTAACAGAAACATAAATAATGAATCTGCATAAGACAATGGAAATATAAATAATGAATCTGAATAAGGCAACATAAAAATATATAATTTATCGCCATAAGGCAACGGAAACCTAACTAATGGATCGGCATAAGGTAACAGAAACATAACTAAGAAATCTACATAAGTTAACAGAAACTTAACTAATTAATCTGCATAAGACAACAAAAACATAACTAAGAAATCTGCATAAGGTAGCAGAAGCATAACTAATGAATCTTCATAAGACAACAAAAACATGAATAATGAATCTGCATAAGATAACTGAAATATAAATAATTAATCTGGATAAGGCAACAGAGACATAAATAATGAATCTACACAAGGCAACACAAAATAGGGAAATAGACGAGGCAGTATTTCGCCACCTCTTTTATTTGATCCCCGGCATGGCCAGGTGGTTAGAGCGCTCGACTCGCAATCTGCGGGTCGCGATTTCGAATCCCCATCAAACCGAACATGCTCGCCCTTTCAGCCGTGGGGGCTTATAATGTGATGCTCAATCCCACTATTCGTTGGTAAAAGAATAGCCCATGAGTTGGCGGTGGGTGGTGATGACTAGCTGCCTTCCCTCTTGTCTTACACTGCTAAATTACGGACGGTTAGCGCAGATAGCCCTCGTGTAGCTTTGCGCGAAATTCATAACAAGCCTTCGATACCCGTGGTGGGCAGAGCACAGATAGCCCATTGTGTAGCTTTGTGCTTAATTATAAACAAACAAACATAACAAGCCTAACAAGCCAAGCCTCTGTTACTTGTCTGTTTCCTCAAAAGGCATGAAGCCGATAATCAAGTACAGACTTCGTAATCAAAGCAGGATCAATCAAGTTAGAGTAGTAACCAATAGCATGAATTGAGGGTAGTCTATCGCAAATAAAATGAAAGAAAAGAATTTTGACTTGACAGTCTAAAACGAGGCATGCCTTGGAAGGTCTAGAGTAGGTAGAACAGCTACAGTATGTAAAGAAAAGTTTATACTTCACAGCTCTCAAACAAAGAATGTAGAGTGCTCAGTAATAATTCTCATGTGATCGAATGACAAAAATCCTAAGGTGATATTCATGTTAGAGAGATTTAAATGAAAAATGAAGCCCCTAACGCATTTATAATTTGGAATGTGAGTAGATCAACTATTTTTTTTTGTCCAGCTAGAAAATTAAAAATAAGCCTTTGTGACAGATTTTCCTCATAAAATATTACTCCAATACAGTCAGCTGGTACAGCGGTATGTCTGCGGACTTCTAACGCTAGAAACCGGGTTTCGATACCCGTGTTGGGCAGTTCATAGATAGTTCATTGTATAGCTTTGTGCTTAATTACAAACAAACAAACAGTCAGATAATTTACACATACTGAAATTAATTAATATATTTTTCAGTTGAGTTTTACACCTGCTTTGATCCTCTACTAACAGTTTTGTAATAGAATAGTACATCAGCCTAACCTGTGTAACACAAAATTATTGTGTTTTTTAGGGATTTCAGTTTAGACACCGAGATTTGCTAAAATAACACTTTAACATTCTCTGTGGGCTCACTAATTTCCAGTTAAACAACGTTCTTGCAGGGAAAATAGCATGTGATGTCGAGAAATATTAAGTTATCTTTCCTGTCATAGAATCAGATAAAGGCCTTAGGCAGCTAAGCCCTTAAACTTAACACCCAGTAGACACTGATTTTGAATGTGAGGCGAATTTCGTGTGCAAACTTGGCTTTGTTGGGGTATTTATATATATATATATATTTATTTAAAGCTAGGTTTGCCCCTGCAAAATAAGATTTGAGATTTACAAAGAATTAAAAGGATTTTAAGAATTAGAGAGTTTTAAGGTTTACTGTAGTGGTTTCATCGTTGTAACATCTTAAGACCCAATGTTTACTTTTTTGTTATTTTGATTTATTAACTTTAGTGAATTGACTAGTGTTTTACATTTTGTATTTTACCTTTATCCTTCACTTAGAGAAGTGAATTGTTTGCTTAAACTTTAAAGATAGAGGTTTAAGCAGTTGGATTTTGGCAGTATTTTGTTTGGGCAACTTGTAATTTGGCCAACATTTGAATTGTAGTTTAAACTTAATCCCGGATTTAGTTTCAAGTTAAATTTTTGTTTATTCCAATCTTACTAAGAGTTAATTTAGAGTGAAGTTTAACTTACGAGGGGGGGGGGGCACATTGAGCTCATACAAGCTATTAAATATTGTTACGTCTCCGTTCGTTAGTTAATTGTCCGTAAATTCGTTCCGACGAAACTTTAGCGACACAAGTCCTTTGTTAAATAAAACTGGTTTGTTCTTTCCGAATACAACTTACGATACACTTAATTTCAACAGTCGCTCTATAACAAACGCTCACGTCTCACGTGGCCAACAATATTTTGTCAGCATACATTCAATTACTCATTACCTACACATTATCCTGTCACGTTGTGACCATCTTATATATACCAGACTACCCCCAATCTAGTAATGCTAGGGCATTCACGAAGGAACAGGATATTTCTAGAAAATAGGTGGCGTGATGCTAGTCACGTGACCTCGCTGACGCAACAATATATATTTCACATTGTTTTTATCAGTTCAAGATACATCACTACTTTCCCTTGTTTTGTTATTTTATTGTGTTCATTTTGTGAACTAACATTTGTGCACTTGTGAAACTATCGATCTGAACCTTTTTCTTAGACGATTGTTGATTGGAGAGATCATTACACTCTATAGTCTAGTATTCTGCAAACCTCCTGTTAGTAGGCCTAGCTGATTGCTTGGCGAAAAACCATATCTGTCATTCAATACAAAACACGTTTTGAAGTTAGATGCGCTTTTAGCTGTGCATTAAGAAAAACTATTATCAATTTATAAATGAATAAAAATTGTAGTAGTTATAAGAAATGACTATGTGAAGAAGCACTCTGTCAGCTAAGCAACATCAGATTCTCCCATAACATAAAAAATAACCTATTCGACAATTTGTAATAAAATCAAATGATTTAATTAATTTAAAACATATCAGAAAATTATATAAGCTAATATAAGTTTGTTTACACCAGCCACTTCTGTATTACTATATAATTCATATTTGTCTACACTTAATAGATGGAGAAAAAATTAAGAAAAAATACTTGGAAGTTCAGGTATCTCTCAATAGATGGAGAAAAAATACTTGGAAGTTCAGGTATCTCTCAATAGATGGAGAAAAAAATACTTGGAAGTTCAGTTATCTCTCAATAGATGGAGAAAAAATACTTGGAAGTTCAGTTATCTCTCAATACATGGAGAAAAAATTAAGAAAGAAATAGTTAGAAGTTCAGTTATCTCTCAATAGATGGAGAAAAAATACTTGGAAGTTCAGTTTTCTCTCAGTAGATGGAAAAAAAATTAAGAAAAACATACTTGGAAGTTCAGTTATCTCTCAGTAGATGGAGAAAAAAAATTAAGAAAAAAATACTTGAAAGTTCAGTTATCTCTCAATAGATGGAGAAACAAATACTTGGAAGTTCAGTTATCTCTCAATAGATGGAGAAACAAATACTTGGAAGTTCAGTTATCTCTCAATAGATGGAGAAA
>NW_013666648.1:306105-343017 GCF_000517525.1 Limulus polyphemus | reverse complement strand
AAATAATACTATTATATAGCGGTTCTTTCTTTTCTTACAATCTTCAGTGGGGCCGAGATTGGAGCTGTATGTGTATGCGTGGTATCATACTTCATGGCCTGGGATCCGTATGATGCCCTCCCCATTAATCCTCTGACCTCAGCATGGGGCTATGATTGTGTGCACATACAGTAACCTGGAGTGAAGTTGGAAAGCGTGGGTTCTGGAAATCTCCCCTTAATGTTGGTCCAGTGCTCCGGGGTACTTGTACCATCTAGGAGGAACCGTTCCAGCTTCGCTGGCCTCCAAATTAATCCAAAAATAGATTATGTTTACTTTCAGCTGTGGTATCTATGTTAGGAAAAATTAAGAAAAAAATACTTGGAAGTTCAGTTATCTCTAAATAGATGGAGAAACAAATAATAAGGAAAAATACTTGGAAGCTCGGTTATGTCTCAATAGATGGAGAAAAATAATTAAGAAAAAATACTTGGAAGTTCAGTTATCTCTCAATAGATGGAGAAAAAATCAAGCAAAAAATACTTGGAAGTTCAGTTATCTCTGAATTACTCTACAGTAATAAAAAAAGTTAATTTTGGCCATTATGTCATGTCAGAAATACACTGGTTAGCATCTTTTACAGGATATTACCTAATATCAGGTTGGACCACCTTTTGCCACGTGCGATATTGATTCTTCAAGGCACCAGAGTTTCCTTGTTCAATTGTAACTCATTCAGCGAGGAATATAGTCTGCAAATGATTTAGAAGTCTTAATTAAAGATTAAAATGGTGAATGAGATTTCAAAGATGCTCAATGAGACTGAGATCCATTGATTGTGTGGGTCATGCTCTTCAAATCAGTTTCAGGAAATATGAGCACAGTGAATTGTGTTATCTTGGAGGAACCCTTGGCCATTAAAGTGGAAATGCAGCATTGTAAGGTGAATAATAAGCACAATGTTCAGTACACACTGGATGTTATTCATTCTTCTAAAGAAATCAAAGGAATGAACTCTTGTCAGGTAAATGTTACCCATACTGTTACACCACATCTAGCAGCTTACACCATTAGAAAAACACAAACAAGGTCAAGTGTCTCATGGGGCTTTCTTCGTGTATTTCTTATACCATCATGTATGATTAACGTAACAAAAGCTGCTTATCTATTTTTGTAAGATATTATTGGGATCTTGACTGGCATATTAAATTAGTTATATTAATATCTGGGTTATATATTTTAGTTCTGAGCAATGAAGTTAGTTTGCTTGGATCAGAAGTTAATAACAATAACTACAAAGAAAAGATAAAACATGGCTCATTTGACCACATCACATGCTTTTGATCAATTATTGTCCACTTATTATGATGTCGTCAGCTTGTAAAAGGTATTCAAAAAGCTTATTAAAACACTGTTTCGATCACTACTGTGTTTGTTGTATCTCAGTCGCCCTGAAGAGCTCTGGATTGAGTGAAATGCGTCATTGGCATGGATATGACGGATATATTGTGGTGGGAATACTATTATTATACACACTTCTAATTTTTGAAAATCCCTAAGGGACTAGGTTAAGAATCTAGAGCTTACAAATATAATATGCCTAACACTAATGTCTTATGGCAAGTGTAATTATTGTCCAATTGGTAAAAATTGTGTTCTTAGTTTCACTGAAACCACGTTTTATGTTTGAAGATTAACAGTTATTGTAATGTGTACATGATGATGTTGAAAATAACGAAAACCCTCACACTGTTGAAAGAGTTGCTAATTTAAGACACAGATATTTCTTAATAGCAAACATTATTTTTCTCTTTGCCTTTCATATCGTCAAACTTTCATTTAATAACAAAAAACGACATAAATTGTGTTATATTTAGATTATTTTAGAGGACGCTGCTTAAATTCTTAAAATCCTTGCAGCGCTTCGTTGTTACTATCACGGTAGTAAGTTGTTTGAAAATAAAAAAGAGAAAAAGAAAAATGTGGTTCGCGGACTAAACTCAAACGTTGCATGCAACTTGGTATAAAAAACATGGTTCAAGATGTGAATATTTTAAACTTGAGATTGAGAGGAGAAATAAATACTTAAAGTTAAAACGTAAGTTGACATTCCGTCAGAAATTAAAATATTTTCTGTGTGTGCGTGTGTGTTTTAATGCTAAACCCAAAATTGATCTAAGATTAAGGCCTAACGTATTACTATAGTATTAGTAATACTAATATATTTTTATGTCTAACGTCAAGTTGCATTTTCAAGCTTTTCATTCTACTACAATTACAAACTTAGAACGAAACACCTACTGCAAGACTTCTTCCCAGAGTTAAATCCTAAAATTGTAACAATTTTGATTTCTCTTCATTTGCCAGATTAGTTGAAATGAAAGTTGAAGCAAAATTTCCAGCATGTTACACTTACAAGTTAAACTTACAGTGTTATAAAGCTGGGAACTAAAAAGTAAAACTGAAACAATGTTTTAGCTGTTTGCTTTTGAGACTGAGGGTTGCCTTGGTGATAAGGATTGGCTTTTTACACCTTGCTTTTATATTCTAATAGTAATATCATATTTTATTGATTTAATCTTCAACAAGTTTATTTTTCACTTCATGTTCAAGCAATAAACTTACCAGCAGTCCTGATGATATGTTGTTTACTGCCAGTTTCAGTAATTTTCTACTTCTGTTGGATAGGTAAATAGATGTGAAGGTCTATGTTTAATCCTTTGTGTACAGGTGGAGTTAAAATGCAGAGTACCATTTGACATGGTATTATGTGTTTGATATCAGAGTTATCAACTAATTATTTTATCCTATGCAAATGCAATATGCAAACTCAACACTAGAACAAAAATACTTTTATGTTTCATATGAACATTACTTTGCACTCTCTATTGTCAAAATTTGAGTACAAATACTTTTGTAAAACATCTGATTTTAAATTTTTTGTGCATAACAAACTTGTATATGTTATTAAAAACGTGCATTATTTTGGGTGGGTACAAACAGTAAATTCAGAATTACGGTCTACATTCCTTCACCAGTTTGGGGCTGGTCCAATGGCCCAACATTGTGCACATTATGTTAATATGAACATGATGTTTTGGTTGTTTTTTGGGGAGAGGGGTGTCTTCAATAGCCTAGTTGCCATTCTGTCAGCTTGCTGACCTAATACTTTTAAAATACAATTTGTGTATGTATATTGTGGAATAAATTGTACATTATATATGGTATTTTTCTTTTACAAGGAACTTTGTGTGTATATTCACAATGGATTTGAAGTATCCATTCATGATATTTGTTTTAATTCAACTTTTTCTATTTGTTTCTCCCATTTTTTTCTTTTGTACAAAATATATCACTGTTTATCCTGAGGTCAAAAAACTTTTACCTCTAAGATTGTTTTGTTTTCCTTGTTTCTGGGTCACTCTAAAGTATGACATGCTTTCTTTACAAGACGTAATCCTTCTTTTAACAGGCTTATCTTTTGACACGTTAATGTTATCTCCTTTTAACTCTTATAGTGTGCATCATGGTTGTTGCCAACTTTTATGTGTTTCATTACCTTTCTGGTTGATTTATGATCCATTTGCCCTTTTGTTGATTTTTTTTAAGGCTAACTCTTGTGTGGATGCTGAATTTCATTTGATCACAAGCTCTTTTGCTCTATCCTTATTATATATGAGTGAGATTCATCTTGTATGATCTGGATGTCTTTGGTTTCATGGGTATCCCTTAACTAAGTATCCACTGAAATTTGGACACACGATTCTCATGACCTGGAATGGTCTTTATGTGGTTAATTAATTGTCTTTATCTTTTAGTACTTGGTACTTAAGATGTATTGATGTTTAAAAGACTTCAAGCATTACTCCATTGAAGGTATTACAGTTGCTATAGTACCAGATCATATCACAAAATTGAGATGATGCATGTATTTGTCAGAGTCCCAGTTGGACCACACAATAACATTTTTACCTAGTAACCCAGATGTATTTGAGAATTATTTTTTTTTGTCTTTGTTCCTAACTTTTGTAATGTATGTCAGGCATTATGTTGTCTCCTGTATGCTGAGCAGTTGACCATATATTTATAATTTTCCTAGATTCCGTTTATTACTTTTGGTCAAGTAGAAGATAAAGAGATTTATAGACATGTCTAAAAACCAGTGAGAAATGTTTATGGTGCACTTGGATATGACTGTTCCAACTGGTGGATGTCAGCCTTCTTGGCTCTGAAGTTTAGTGTTGCTGCAAGTGTAACTTTTGCTGAAACAACTGAGGAATTCACTGCAGAAATCACTGTTAAGAGGTATGTAAGGCTAATTGTCATTGGTAGTATTTGGAAATAATTAAGCCAGCCTTGACATCCAGATCTTTAATTGTCAATTGGACCATTGCAAAATCAATCCATTTTTTTCAGATCACCATTTTCTTTTGTACTCATGATTGCTCATCAAGATTGTGCATGAGATGTTAGATATTTAGAATGTGGAAGATAAATGACCTTTTGTGGAATCATCACCTTTTCTAAGGTGGCCAAATAACTCCATCATTCCTCTTAGTATCCCAATTTGTAGGAGAACTTCATGGATGGGTTTCATTTTAGGATGAGCATCAAGAACTGTGATCACTTGACAGGAAGTGCTTATTAAAAGTTCTCAGTCTTTCCCTTTGATATGGAGGTTCTTTGTAACTAACTAAGTCATTTCTAGTGATCTGATGTTGTTCTTGCATAAGTTTTTACTACACTGTGCCTCAAAAAAAAACTTAGGCTATTTTTTCATTCTTTTTTTTTTATTTCCTCAGTATGGTGGAGGACTAAAATGTCTTACATCTGCTTTCATTTTTTTCCCCGATCCAGTCTCTGCAGCTTTGCCACTGTGTCAGATACATTTATCATCTCAGTTGTTGCTACAGAATCTTTGATAAGTAAGACATGGCTGTTTTCTTACCTCACTTCCCTATCAGTGTCAGAATTCTATCTTATAATGATGTCAGATCATATTTGTATTAATCTTTTGTTTGGAAATCTAATTGGAATCGTATTAGACTCCTGGGATGGAGATAGTGCTCTTGAATCATAGGCTACATTATGTTCTATGATTGATCAATTAAGTACCTCATTGAACATTGGAAACAATTGGGTTTTGTAGCTGAATGAATAGTACTGAAAATTAACCATCATCATATTTTGAAGTAAAAAAAATGTTTTGAAGATTAAAAATCAAGGATTTTATTTTCTGGCTACAGGCGGAATCATAAAACTTTTAAGGTGAGTTGAGGTGAGAGAAAATACGAGTATATATTTTTTTTATCTCATGTAAGTTATTACCATTGCTCTAAATTTGGGATTCCTTAGTTAAAAAAAAAAAGTTTCTTCATCCTTAGTAGCTCGTTGCAGTGGCTATGGCATAATGTTAACGTGTCAGATTACTTTACATTTTTCAAATTTATATATGTTCTCTTTCTGCAAGAGTGTTAGTCATTCCATTAAAGACTTAGTTTTGATGAACACAGGTTAGGGGGTGATGAACAAAAAATAATGTTTGTTTGTTATGGTTCCATATGACTTGGGCTTATAATTCTGATCAAACAAGTTTGAGTGTTAACTAGGATGCAGAAATGTGTAGAAGAAAAAGAAACAATAGACATTGAGGTTATTAATCTACAACTAAATATTAAGATACCTTAACAGACACACACATAGGTATATATATATATATTTGTGTATTATGTACACACATTTAGCATTACACAATTTCTGGTCAACATGGATGGTATTGTGTAATGGGGCCTTAATGAATTTTTGAAGTATGGTGTTTTGATTTTTTTCTGACATGTAATTTGAATAGTTAATAGGATGTATGTAGAGAATTTGTTGTTCACTATGAATGTCAATAAACATAGCAAGTATTCTTTAAAAGGTAGAAGTATGAATTGTTGTATTTCTAAATATTCTTTAAAAGTATTTATAAAGTTCTTATTTGTAATACTCTCTTACTGATGTACAGGTTTGTCATACTTAATTTTCTGAAGCAGAACACACAGAAAGGTTATCTTAGAATATTTGGGTGATGTTAAGAGAACACAGGGGTTAAAAAACAATGAAAGACAAAAATAAGAAATCCTATAATCCCAGCATGTTTGAAAGATAGACCTTTCTTCATCAGGTGCAAACAGGGAATAACTAATTTAAGTAATGAGTGAGAAGAGGTTAGGTTATGTCGGGGACTATACAAAGTACAATATCATGGCTATCACCTGCAGTATTCCTTTGAAAGCTAATCGGAATATCTGGTGAATGTAATGAGTGAGAGGTTAGGTTATGTCGGGGACTATACAAAGTACAATATCATGGCTATCACCTGCAGTATTCCTTTGAAAGCTAATCGGAATATCTGGTGAATGTAATGAGTGAGAGGTTAGGTTATGTCGGGGGCTATACAAAGTACAATATCATGGCTATCACCTGCAGTATTCCTTTGAAAGCTAATCGGAATATCTGGTGAATGTAATGAGTGAGAGGTTAGGTTATGTCGGGGGACTATACAAAGTACAATATCATGGCTATCACCTGCAGTATTCCTTTAAAAGCTAATCGGAATATCTGGTGAATGTAATGAGTGAGAGGTTAGGTTATGTTGGGGGCTATACAAAGTACAATATCATGGCTATCACCTGCAGTATTCCTTTGAAAGCTAATCGGAATATCTGGTGAATGTAGAACTGAATCGGTTCCCCTTAAAAATACCAAAAGCTAAGTACTGTCAAATTCTGTGTATATAAAATCTAAAATAATGGTTACATTACATAAAACTAAATACAGAAAAGTGGAAAGAACAAAAATAGCAAAAGTTAGAAACTAAAAGTAAATTTCTGTATTATTTATGTGACATTAGTCACATACTGTGTCACACGTCTGTTTACTTTTTTATTTTATTGACAAGCTTTGTTACAGGTATTATTATTTAGTTTACGTGATATTTTGAGTGTTTGTGTTGATATACTGGTGAGGAATATTATTCTAATTTAGCAATGTTATTTGTTGTTTTAGTTGATGATGGAGTACCATGTGGGGGAGTTTGCTCCTCCAATTGATGGAGGAGAGATGAATCAGGGACAGTTCTCTGTTGGAAGTTTAGCATTGGGCCAGGAATACATTTTACTGCATAGCATCCTTGCAGATGGGGGCAACCATTTTGGGGTTTCTGCTCTGAGCTTTGATTTACAGGAGGAGTTGCTATGGATGGGGAACCAAGGGGTAAGTATTCAGTGTTATATGTAGGTCTGTGATAGTTATATGTAGACAAAGTCAGGGGATCATCTGACCACACAACTAAGAACTAGTAAAAGTCTGTAGCTGCGTGTTAAGGGTTTTAATAATGGTCAGATGACTTATTAAGGCAGAGTTTACATAATTAAAGATTCATGCTCTTCGGCTCTTTTAACACAAAAAAAGAATGCTTTAAGCCATAAAAATAACTATTGCTTCAATGGTTTTGTATTGAAGTGACTTGTCATAATTAGTGAAAGTCGCATCTGATTTCTGGTCTTCTCACACCAATTACCTCTTAGATAGTGTAGTGCTTTCTATTATGACTAAACATATATTTGCCCATCTATCTCTCTCTTCATGAGTGTTATTGCTCTTTTTTTACTGATTGACATATGTTTGATTTTTTTTAAAAAGTTGATTTACTTTGATGTCATATGCCCACTTTGTGTGTGAATCCATAATTTGCTTAAGGTAGTAAATTTAGCATTTTTTTAACCCATGGGCATTTGGTCCTGGATAAAGTTGTTCTTTAAGACTTTATTCTGTTAGCTTTGGTGTGTTATCAATCATATATTGTAAGACTTTATTCTGTTAGCTTTGGTGTGTTACCAATGATATATTGTAAGACTTTATTTTGTTAGCTTTGGTGTGTTACCAATGATATATTGTAAGACTTTATTCTGTTAGCTTTGGTGTGCTATCAATCGTATATTGTAAGGCTTTATTCTGTTAGCTTTGGTGTGTTATCAATCATATATTGTAATACTTTATTCTGTTAGCTTTGGTGTTTTACTAATGATATATTGTAAGACTTTATTCTGTTAGCTTTGGTGTGTTATCAATCATATATTGTAAGACTTTATTCTGTTAGCTTTGGTGTGTTATCAATCATGTATTGTAAGACTTTATTCTGTTAGCTTTGGCGTGTTATCAATGATATATTGTAAGACTTTATTCTGTTAGATTTGGTGTGTTACCAATCATATATTGTAAGACTTTATTCTGTTAGCTTTGGTGTGTTACTAATGATATATTGTAAGACTTTATTCTGTTAGCTTTGGTGTGTTACTAATGATATATTGTAAGACTTTATTCTGTTAGTTTTGGTGTGTTACCAATGATATATTGTAAGACTTTATTCTGTTAGCTTTGGTGTGTTACCAATCACATATTGTTTTTATATTTATAATATTGATATGAATTACTTGAAAAAAAAAAAGGTTCCTGCACAAGGTGTAATACACATATTAGTATTTTATATTTATGATCAGATTGATGGGGGTAGCCATTGGCTCATATCTAGTTCTCAAACTGAAAGATATGTTCATGCTCGTATAAATTAATCACTTGATGTTTTGAAGTTCAGACAACTACAGTGCTACCAATTTGTCTTATGTTTACTAGGCCTTTCCTTACAAATGAACCAATACACAATTGTCAATCAACTTTTTTAAAGAAAAAGGGTGAAATGTAACAATTTTTCTTACCGTAGTTGGATATATATTATGATAAGTTGAAACACATCTTACACTTGTTTTATTTTTTATTCTATTTATATATTTTTAAAACATACAGTCACAGCAATACAACTGACTTGCCTGTATTTTGAGCATCATAATCTATTGCCATTGCATAACTGAGAGAGGAAATATATTCGTTATGTGATCTTTACTTCAGGGTCACGTGACATCGTACTACAGTTGTGATCTACAGAAGTATACCTCCTTCCAAGTGGATGCTACCAATGAGATCAAGCAGTTGGCAACTGTGAATGCTGGAATTTTAGCTTTGACCAGTGCTTCCATTCGACTGTCACAACGCCGAGGACTGACAGTTTTTAACCACAGGTGAGACTGATGTACATGTATAGATAAAACATCTAAAGGATTATTTACCCTTTGTAGATTGATAGTTAGAACAATTCTGCACCATATTCCATTAAAGATGTACAATACTTAAACTGACAATTATACCATTCAGTTATTTAATTGCTTCCAATTTTAATCCTAAAAACTGGGTTTCGATACCCTTGGTAGGAACAACACAGATAGCTCATTGTGTAGCTCTGTGCTTAACTACAAACAAACTAACCAGTTTTAATTACTTTCTGTAGTTGTATACCAATGTTGATGTTCTTGTATCATTATGTGAATAATACAAGTGTTTTGTACTGATCTTCACCACACACTTGGGCTAGTCTAATTTTTTAAAATTTTACCATAAAACTGTAACCTTAAAGCCTAGGCTATAATCAAACTTCAAATGAGCGTTATTCCTTTACCATTACATATACATCACCATCTAGATACCTGATGCCAGGTTAGTGTGTTTTAAGGGGTTAAAAATATAATACAAAACACATTCTAATATATTTTGAATGATGTGTAATCATTATTCTTCACTTGTTGATCCTCTATGTTTATCTTACTTCTGCTGTTGATGCAGAAAGCTAAGACTGTTGTAATGTACATCATAAGGATGCCCAAACCAAGCTAAGACTGTTGTAATGTACATCATAAGGATGCCCAAACCAACAATGGTTCACCCTAGTAACTGATGTCTTCCACTTGGCAAAAGGAAACAAAAAATAAATTGTTACAACTTATTCAGTAAAGAAATTTTAATTTTTTTTATATCTCATTTAAAAGTGTGCATGGTAAGTTTTATATAATTTATGTTGTAATTTATTTTGATTTTTTAATGTGGTTGTGCAACTGTTGTCTTGGGTGCTGTATTCTATTATTTTACACGTGTAATTTCCTGATGAAAATATTTTAAGAGTTTTTATTAAATATCTTTAGAATTTACATAAGTATTTTAAACATATATTTAAAGTTTATTTTTATTGTTATTTTAATAATTAGTTTTTAATAATAAAACACGTAGTTGGATTTAGAACCAACCAGTGAGTTGGCATCCTCATGAATAATTAAGGGGCTTAGCCAATGAAAAGACCTTATTATAACGCGGTCTTGTGATATGGACCCTGTGGACCATGTTATTGCAGGGCCCCAGTGTATAATTATATTTTTGAGCTGATTAAAAGTCGTAAGTAGTTAATATATATTCATTGTTAAGTTCGAAATTACCGAGGAAGTAGCAGCATCATGAAATTAAAGTAAAAATGTAAAATAGTCTATGTGTATTTTTTATATCATTTGAGTAGCTTCTCTTTAACTCTTTCAGTGTGTGATGAAAATATTTTCTGTTGTACATGCAGCTCAGAGCAGCTTCAGGATCTACAGTGTATGATGGTCACTCAATCAGAAACCTTGCTGATGGGAGGGAACCAACCCCACTTAGTAGAACTGAACTTGGCCCGAGGAGAAGAAATGAGGACTGTGGATGTCGGTGAACAAGGGTGTATCATATTGCGGCGACATCCCCGCTTTGTTTGTGCAGGTGACATAGGAGGGAAGGTTAGCTACATTTAGTTGACTACGGTTAACGGTAGATGAATTAGAAGGTTTGATCTTGTGCAAGGAAAGAACTAACTATATCTAGCTGGTTATAGTTAAACGTTGAGAACATAGAAAGTATTGTTTGTACAGCTAGAAAGATAAGCTAATATAGCTGAATAGAACTGAAAATTAACAAAATAAATATCTTTTTTTTTTTATTGCAGCCGGAAAGATATTTAAAAATTGGGATTTTTCTAATGTGTTTTTAAAGGTGACGTTGCGAGATCCTACAACTCTAAAAGTAGAGCACACCCTAGAATCTCATACAGGAATGTTGGCAGATTTCGACGTCCATGGTAATCAGTTGGTCACATGTGGACTTTCAAGCAGGTAGGTAGACAAGCATCATTTTGTATTTGAAAAAATAACAAATGACAAATGAATATCTGGGTCATTTGAATACACAAGCATAAGCGATATTACCAAACACTAACATCAGCAAATCTAACTAGACATTGTAATAAATAGTTAATTTGTGAAGAAGAAAACTAAAAGTTTGGAGACGGCTTGACTGGGTAATGAGAAAAACTGTATTGTAAATGTACAATGTTTTGACTTTGTTTCATACTGTATATATATACATATATTCATGTGTCTGTATAAACTACCTGTACCTGAGGATGACGTAATATTATTAAAACATCGTACATTTACAATAAAGTTTTTTCATTACCCAGTCAAGCCCTCTCCAAACTTTTATTTCTAAAAAGTGGGTCCCTCGTCATCAAATTCGAACAAGAAAACTGTTTTAGTTTTTGATATTTTTTACAATATCCTGTTAATATTAAATGAAGTTATAATAGTAAGTCATGATGCAGTGATTCATTTTGAAAACCAAACAAATTATGTAAATATCAGGGAAAAACAACAGTTTTTGAACGAAAGATAAATCATATGTATATAGTTTTTGACAAAGTGTATTCTTGGTTTCATACACAATATTTGCTTTTCGTGGAAGAAACAACAGTTTTTAAATAAAATTTTCCTGTAAAGGCACGGAGCTCTTGCAGTTGACCCTTTCCTGATGGTGTATGACCTTCGAATAATGCGAGCAGTTGCCCCAATTCAAGTGATGTTCCCTCCTTGTCTCCTTCGGTTCGTTCCTGCTTTTACTTCTCGTCTTTGCGTTGTATCTCAGGTAAGGGCTGAATAAAAATAAATATACGTACGCAAAATAATGACTACACTTTCATTGATTAAAATGTTGCATGAAAAAGTAAATGTTATGACACTTTTTTATTTGACAGAAACAAAACTTTAATAACAGAGAATTTACTGGTGTGAAATGTGGTTGAAATTTTGCAGAAGTAAAGGAAATTTGGTTTCGGATTAACATACAAAGTCTTTCCAGTGGATGTTGTGTATAAAGTAAAATCATATGAAACCACTTTGAGTAAGGAATATTTGTATTGCTCACAAAAAATTTCCTGTATTTTCGCACGATACCTAAAACATTTTCAAATATGAGACAACATTGTGAGATTATTTCCTTTGTTAGAGCATCAAAACAGGTGCGTGATCCAAGTGTGTAGTACTTCAAAGTTACTGTTGAAGTTTCGTACAATGCTTCATTAACTTAATGTTATGTCCTTTGTCATCCAGTTAATCTTAATATTTACTGCTGGGTTTTTCTATATATTTTGTGAATAGGCCTGGTGGTTAGGATGTTTGACTTGCAATCTGAGGGCCATGGGTTCGAATCCCTTTCTTACTGAACGTGGTCACTTTTTCAGCCATGGAGGCATTATAAAGTGATGGTCAATCCCACTATTCATTGATAAAAGAGCAGCCCTAGAGTTGGCAGTGGGTGGTGATGACTAGCTGCCTTCTCTCTCTAGTCTTACACTGCTAAATTAGGGATGGCTTGCGCAGATAGCCCTCGTGTAGCTTTGCGCAAAATTCAAAACAAAGAAACAAACAAAACAATTTTGTGATCTGATGAGTTGAAAACTGTATGATATAAAAATATAGAGGAACAGTTAAAGTTATTAAACCCTAACAATTTATAAGTTTTTATGTACATTCACAGTAAGTAAAACAAGCTAAAATACTCAATGTAGGTCATTTTTAAAATTGTGATACGTGCAAGTCATTTATTCATGTATGTTATAAGTTATCTCAAAAAAAGTAGTATAAAACACTGAAATATTAATGGAATAGATAAATAGTAATCATTAACTTAGTTAACCACCTCATTCCATGACGTCAAGTGTTTTTCTTAACTATAATTTGTATCATATAGAAACTGTTCTTATTCTTCATTCATATATGCTAAAATAATGGACTTACTAAGTTTAGGTTTATTTTCATTCAAGTTACAATAAAAGCATCTTTTCTTCAATATAGAGCGGACAATTTCAGTTAGTGGACACAGGGTCGTCAACACAGCCATCACTTTACATTCACCAGGTAGAGACTGGAGGAGCCGTTCTCCTAACCTTTGACACGGCTGCATCAGGTCAAGCACTTGCCTTTGGAGATGCTGTTGGTAGGGCAACAAATTTTTGTAGTATATATATGTTTTTAATAAAGAAATATATAATATATCAGTTTATGTTATGTTCAGCAGCACAACGGTGAAAATAAAAGTAGTTGAATTTTGCCGATGTAGATATATGTTAAAATCTTTTTGTGTGTGTGTGTTCTCATGTTCTTTTGGTTTATCTTTTAACTTTTTTGATATATATTCAGGTATAAATTTCGTATATTCTTAGAAAAATTATGTATTACTAATTCAGTAAACCAAAAAAATGTTACTAATTAACATCTCTTGCACTATATTTTCAACACGTTTTTATCTGACATTCTACTACGCTTTTTTTGTTAATCAACAGATTTTTGTATACTGTACGAACTCATAATTATTTAGGAAAATTTTAGTATTCCACTGGAAGAAGTTACTGCTTTTTAATCTAAATTTTGCAAATATGGAACATATATTAAGATTTAGTTGCAATTATATTCATAAGATGTACTTATCAGTATTATCGCTGTTATGTAGTACATCAAATAATATTCAAGAAAATCTTAAAACAAAGTAGGTGAGAAAGAAGGTGAGGTTAATGAAAATTTTAAAAACTCATCGATAAAACTACATGGTGCCTATTTTCATTATACTTAAAATGGTGGATTAAAGTATGTTAAAAATCTGTGTGAGGTTGATTACTAACTTTGTAGTTTCATAACATTCTATACTTCAAGGTAACTGTGTAAAAGTAGTTCCAAAGTGAATAAGGTTTATATTTATCAAGACCTTTCTAAAGTTTTCTTTGTTTCTCTTTTTTGTGTTTGTTCCAAAATGATTTATTGGATTGTCGTATATATTTCAAAAAAAAATATATATATATATATATAGAAATCAACTTTTTTTAATAACCTGTTACTTACTACTTGTTTTTTGTTTCATCTGCACAGGCAACATTAACTTATTTGGAGCTAGTGATCAAGTGACATTTAATCCATTCAGTCAGCCAACAGAATTTGCTGATCCTGTAAGTTGCATCGCTGTATAACTCCTATGAAAGATATTGTGAATTTTCTTTTCTGTTATCTTTAAACCATGTGACAGAGCTAATGTTGAGACTGGTGTTGATTGAATTATTATTATTATTATTTATGTGAGAGCATTTATGTTAGATTACATTTAGCTCGATAAAGGTGTTAATAGTTATTAAATCTCTGGTTGTAAAAAAAAAAATCTTAAAAAATTTTAATAATTATTTCACGAAAAAAGGAATCCATGTGTATCTAACTTTGAAATTGCGATTACTTGTCTTTACATATTTTTTTCCCATCAAGAATATACACACACACACACACACGTATATACATATACACTTCCTGAGTGTAAATTGGCTGTAAATCAGTTGTGCCATTGTCAGTTTATGTCACTATTAACACTGATTGTACAAGCACAAAAAATAATATATGCAATTTTTGTTCATTGAGCTTTTTGTGTGTGTATGTATGTATATATATAATTCTAATGTTATTAAATACATTGATTGTCAATAGGAGATTATTGTTTTATAGTGCTGATTTAATGAACTTGATACAAAACAAAAACAACATTTTAATGAGAGTCAAAAATCAGAATTATTCTTCCATTGCTAGTCCTCGTTGTCATCACTTTATAATTATTAAATAAAAAGGGTGGAGGTTGGGAGTTTTGTAGAAATATAGGGTGGTCCATTTCTACTATAAGAATATGTTTCCTTTTTATGTCTCATAATATAAATATAATGGGTCGAGATTAGGAGTTTTGCACTGTAGAATTTGGGGTTGTTTAATTCTACTTTAACTCTCTCAACACTAGCTCGGTCAATTTGACCGACCACGTGACCTCTTTGTGCTCGTTTAAAGTCTTTATAGATTTAATACTTCTGACTTTCATTCTATCAGTTAATATTACAAGTCTTTCACATACATAAAATCATATTTTTTAGTGAAGTATTTTTAATAAAATAAAGATTTGACCATTGATATATTGAGTGTTTTTTTATTTTTTATTTTAAGGTTGAACCTTTACACCCTATTGATATTAACGATGAGTTGACACCACTATCTACCATTCCAATGCCCTACTGTACTGGGAAACTACTCTCTGATTGGCCGAAGGAATTGGTCAAGCCTGTTTACAGGTACTGAAATTTTAAAAATGTCTATTACCAAATAAAAAGTTTTATTGCACTGCCTTTAAGCTAGGTTTTAGTAATTTCCATCAAATAACTCTTAGTATTCATTGTTTCTGATAAAAGATAATGCTCATGGTTGAGCTATAATTGGATAATTCGTAAGTCCTTAAACCCCAGCAGACCCTGTGGCTGAGTCCAGCCACAAATCATGATTTACCCATCAGACTATGACAGCTTCCGATAACATTTACGTCTTTTTGACTGAAAACTAATCCAAACCATGTTATTATCCACTTTTTCTAAATAGACTCGAAATTTGGTAAGTTATGGTGAAAATAATTCTGGCAGGATGAGGCAAAAATTTTAGATATTAAGAGATAATACACACAGTGTCTGAAAATAGATAATGTTCATTGCTGAGAAATAATTGGATAATTCTTAACACACAATGTGTCTCAAAATAGAAGATAATTCTCATTGCTGAGATATAATTGCTTCCTTTGTTAAAAAAAAGAAAAGATAAACAATTAGGATAAATTTAACCAAACTTCTGTAAGAAATTGGATAGGTCTGTGTGTATAAAATTAGAATACACACCTCACTATCAGATGTTAAAAGTACATAAAAAGAAACTACCATCTATGGGCTGTTTTATTTGGACTTCATCAAATAATCTGAAAGTTGTAAACAGTGTAAAGAGAAAACTGGGTATAAACAGCTGTTATAGTTGGACTTTTGTGGTAAAGCTTACTATATTTAGCTAATTTTTTATCTGGGCTCTCCTAATTCACATGGAGTTATAATAGAATATAAAGTTGAGGAAAGGAAGTATAAATTTAAAACTATTTACTAATATTTTAGGATAAGAACATTTCTATTTTCTCTATCCATAGACTTAAAGGGATATTAGTCACGTCAGTTGGATCAAAAGTTCATGGCACATACTTCTTGACAAGAATTTAAAATTTCGGGATTGAAAATTGAAGTTAGCTGTTGCAAAAGATATAAAGTTTAGTGTGTGTTTGTTGATACTGAGGATTTATTGGTTTAGATAGTTTTTTTTTTATCAAGAAAGCTTTGATATTTTAATTTCAAGTTCAGGAGCATTGCACTCTATTAACATGCCTCCTATTCATTAGTAATACATTTAAAAAAAACAATTTTAATACATTTAAAAATGGTTGAGCATGCAAGTACAGAGTTTGATATATTTATATATCATCATCATATTTAAAAATTTTGTTATCAACCAGAAGTAATGTAACAGATTAAAAAATTATTATATGATATTTTTTTTTTTGTATTTTTGAACAATTAACGTAATAAAGATTTAAAACAGAAAATCTTGTTTCAAGTAATATTGGAAGTAAGAAGTATAATATAAGGTACTGATATATATATATATTTGCTCTACATAAATACTTCACACATGCTTATAATAATTAACAAAAAATGTGCATCATAACGTCTTATGTCTGTGATTAAAGGTACCAAAGGATGTATGTGTGTGTGTGCCTCTGTACTTCCATCTCTATCTCATAATTATAAGTTTCAACAGCCTTTTCTGGAGAATGCGATGGGCTAATAATGTACTGAAAATTGTTCAGTCTTATCATTTAGACTTTTTTCACGCATGCTTTTAAAAGGCTTACTCATTGTAAGTGGAGGTTGAATAGTCTTACATACCAATATTACTGTACACTTTCGAGTGAAAATAAATATAAATTTGTAAGTTAGAGACTGTCAGGGTTCGGGAATTTTCGAACAGCTTGCTTTTTTCTCGTAATGGTTATCAGGTGGTTCTACACAGGTAGGTCGTGGTACATGTGTGGTCTTGTACAAACAAGAACTTGATGATCACAAGATGTAATTTATATCACCAGGGGGCACCACAAGTCAAATGCACTAAATGTGAAGTTGCTACTCGTGACCAATTACATGATCAAAAATGTTCTGTAATAAATTATAAAAATTTATGTAACTTGTGACATCAACTGTAAAGTTTGGTGTAATTTTACAAGAATTATGATATTTAGTGGAAAGAAGAAAATAGGTGTTACATTTTACTTTGATTGCAAAGCAAGAGTTTCCGTATTTTTGAGCTTTTTTTTTGTGATATAATAAAAGTACTTGCTGTTTGCTTTGGCTAAAAAATCAATCATGATTAAGATTACTAGAATTATACGTGAGAGGATTTTGTTTAGCACTAGGTGCAAATTTTGTGTTTTCTTAAAAGATTGCTTTGTTTTTATTGTGCTTGAGTAGACGCACACCACCAATTGATCCTCAGATCATTAACTCCATGAAGATGGTGAGGTCTATTGGATATGCTCCAAATCCAGGAAACAGAGTAAGGAACCAGGTCCCCTACCCACCTGACAGGAGAGGTCGAAGGTATAGAGAAACACCTAGAGAGTCTCCTCTACCTAATGGTAAGCTCATGCAATGAACTAGACATGAACAGGTGACGTCAAGTTTCTAAAAACAAAATCACAGACCAGAAGTAATAAGCTGTATCTAATTGGTAATATTAAAAATGATTGAAACAAGGCAGTCTTGTTAGTTTTCTCTTGTTATTAATATAATTTTTAAATACAACTTTGCATTTTTATGTTTATAGAATTTTTTGAAAGTTTACACTTCTAAGAAACAAAATATGAGAACATTACACTGTCCTGGAAGAATCACTAGGAATCTTTTTTTTTAATTAATTAAAAAACAAGATTTAAAATACACGTATGTTTATATTATGTGACTGTTTTAATTATTTAGGACTGAAACACAGTAATGATTTGAAACTGACTTGATATATCTTGTAGATTAAAGACTTGAACTTCAAAACTATAACAAGTAGTTTTTTTTTTCCAGGGGAAGAAGAAACTGTTCCCCAACGCTATCAGAAGATTGAAATTAAGTATTCGAAGATGGGATTTGATGATTTTGATTTTAACCTCTTCAACAGAACGTGTTTCAGTGGGTTGGAGGCTAACTTACCCAATGCTTACTCCAATAATATGATTCAGGTAAGACTGAGCAAAGAATTAAAATTAAAAACACAAACATCATTTGAACCCTTTCTCAAACCAACGTTCAAAAATTTATTTTAAAATATCATTTTAATTCTGTGTCAACAATCCTTTGCCCAAAATTATTGAAAAATTAAAATTTTAGAATTATATAATGTCTGTCTAGTTTATTTCCTAAAAAATGTGAAATTTTCATTTTTTGTTATGTATCTAGGGCAGTGCTTCCCAAACTTTTTCAGCTCGTGACACACTTTTAATGCCCCAAACTTTTTCAGCTCATGACACACTTTTAATGCCCCAAACTTTTTCAGCTCGTGACACACTTTTAATGCCCCAAACTTTTTCAGCTCGTGACACACTTTTTAATGCCCCAAACTTTATCAGCTCGTGACACAGTTGAATGCTCCAAACTTTTTGCAGCACCACATGTAAATAAGTTTTTGTTGCATTATTCATGGATCATACATATATTGGTAAATTTCATATGGTGTTATGAAAATACAAACAAGATATTTGTAATTTATTGAGAAAAAAAAAGATTTTTTGAGGTACACTTACAATGTTTTTGATGTAAATAACATAAAAAGTAAAGTATATAACAGAAGTATATAACATTTTTATTGTTTTTTTTTTTACAGTAAATTTTCATAAGTTTTGGAAACTAAAAACTGATACAAAATTAAGTCCAATTAAATTAATTTTATACACATATTCTGAATTGTTATTAGAAAGTTTTTACCAAGTTTCATATAATTTAATTCTGTACTTCGGGCTAGCTTAGTACAGGTTGTTATGAATATATATTTTGCTAGCATACCACAAGTTTTTGCTTTGAATGTATTTCAGGTTAACATAGTGACAGGCTTTCAAGCATCCCTAAATTTTTAGGATTTTGCTAAAATCCATGAAAACGTTCTAAAAAAAAAATTTGTTTTTTTCCCTAAAAATAGTAACTTGATGGGAAATTTCTAAATTTGTTGTCTTTTAATGAGAAAAGAATAACATAAAGCAAAGTTTTCTTATTGCATGTTTCTATTTAAATATCTGTTTAATCGGTGTTTCCTAGTTATATATTATGCAGGTTCTTCTGTTTCAAGCCAGTTTTTCCAGTGAATCCTCATCTTCAGCTTGATCATCAGCGTACTTCAAAAATGAATACCTGTAGTTTCATATCACCCTTTTAATGTGGTAAGTAGTAATTATACGAAGAACAACTGACTGAAGCAATGTAGTGGTGTTCATTTCGTACATATCTGGCTTACCAGGTTAATGTTAAATCCGTCAAAACCACCCTTGTCTAGAACCAAGTTTTTTATTAGATTACACAAATATCCAGTGTTGTTTGTATACATTTTAAGCACCAGAATAAGCATCCAGTTTAAAGAAGTTGGTTGGTTTCTGAGGGGCTGTTTTAGAGAGATTTTGGCTGTATGTTAAAGTAAACATTCTTGATGATAGTTGACTACAACAAAATTATTCACAAGGATTTAAATTTGGGAGTTGGTGCAAAGCTGATGTATCTTCAGTAAAAAGGGACTTGTTAAGGTAGAGAATGAAAGAATCAAGGCAGCTAATTGAAAATAATGGGAAAGAAAAGACTGAATGCCAAAAAAACAACGACTGTTAGATTACTTTTCAAACACCTTAAAGAAAAAAATTTCACTATCTTCTACCAAAGACACACAGTTTATTATTTCTGGCTATATAAAATACCAACACTTTAGACATTTCTATTGTCATTATCTGTCAAACCACCTAGTCCAAGCTATATTGCCGAAAACATCATGCACCGTAACTCTGATAAACATAATAAATTGATAAAACTCCACTGACACTTTTTTTTTTATCAGCAAAATGTTAAAACCATACTAACTGGTTTTGATAAGTCAGCTTTCAAAAAATACCAACAGGAAGGACACAAGTTCAACTGAACTCCCTTCCAAAAAAAATTGCTTGAATAAAGCTTGAACAAATTATGAATTACAAACCTAGATAAGGTGGTAGCTGTTATACTTGAATAAAAGTTTCTTTGTTTACACAAACACCGTGACAGTCTACTGACACTCTACTGTGAGTTTTTTTGTTTGTTTGTTTAAGAGGAAGCAGTATAACTTGAAGTTTCATTTAATGAATGAACTGGTTCTAACCAGTTCTTACTTTTTGTGTTCTTCAGGTTTGAAGTATACACTGGTAACCAATGCTGAAGATTAGGATTCAGAGGAAAACAGTTAAGAAGCAAAATAAGTTATGTCTGTGAGTTTATTTATTGCTATTTGTTTCAAAAAGGGTAAGTTTCTAAAGCAGTTGTTTGGAAGAAATAATAAATGTTCCTGAAGTTCCCACATTTGTCCCCAAAATGATGAAAAATTGGTCCTAAATTTTGTCAGTTTTGCTGGTAGTAAAGATTGTTCTTATAAATATATGTTGACTAGCATAGTGTTGGTTGTTGACTTACAACAACAAAAAAACTGAATAAAATGTGAAATAAATACCACTATTACAAAATTTTTAAATTTAGGAATCTATGTATGTCTTGGCTGAATTAGTAAAACTTTTAATTTTTAGGAATTTGATACAAAACCTTTGCTACAAAATTTTTATGTGTAAAGGAAGTTTGTATTTCAGACTGTGATACTGTATTGTGTGTAGCCTTTTTTGTCATGTGATCGTACAAGTGTGTAACTACAGATGGTTGAGTATGTTATATTTAAGTGATTTTGAAGTCAGCAAATCACATGACTACCACAGCTGATATAAACTTGTGGTGGAACGACATGAATCAGAACTAAGTTTTGAAAGTGTTTGGCATTTGTAGGTAGTGGGTTGTCACCAAAAAGTTATCAGTTTTGGGAATGCTAAATAACAGCCCTTTCTGACACAAAATATTTACACACTCAAATCATAAAATTGTGTTCTGATTGGGAATTTAGAATTTCCAAGAAGAGAATATCCCTTGTACTTAATGGCATTTGGAAACAAAGAAATATGAATCAACCTGGGGCACCAGGACAATCCAGAAAGAGACCTGCAACAAGTCATACTCCAGCAGTAGTAAGTAAAGCCCTATCTCTTGTAACAGATGAAAATATGTGAACACAAAGATCAGAGGTAAATGCCATCCACTTGCCCAAAGCAACAGTCCACAACATAATGAAAACAAAGTCGACAGGGTATAGGTCCACAAAAAAAGGCCTCCATTTGTACCTCCTGTTCAACCATTACATACCACAAGCAGCCAAAGAATGAAATAGATATTCATACTATTCCATATGAAGACTTACCATTCAGGTCACTGGGCACTGTGCCTATGGATTACTGTGGGACTGGTCTGTTGAAGTTGGCACTGGGAACTGTCATCCTCATACACTTGATAGATTATGGAAAACATACCCTGAAGAGTGGTGTGCTTTAAACATGACAGCCTTCTACAGTTGAAACTATGCTGCATGGCTATGGTCATAGTGCATGGTTGTCAGACAGAGTAAGATCTGGCAGGGCAACATGGACTGTAATTTTATTTTGAGGTTTCAAAATCATTTTAATATAACATACTCAACTCTTTTTGTGCTATGTTACCTGAGATATACTCGTAAGTATTATGTACTGTGTAGCTTTATGTTTGTTTGAGTAAATTAAAGTAGGTTCGTGATGTGTATGTCAAATTGTTGGTTGTAATTTGAAACAAATCTTTGTTTAAAGTTAAATCATTTTGACACTGATATAACAATTATAATTGCAGGTGCTTTATTTTGTTGAACCTTTACGATGTGCACTACTTAATCATCTCTGTCATCGAGAATTCTGTTTAGCTTGTGAACTGGGATTTTTATTTAATATGCTGGACAAAGCTCAGGGTTTTCCTTGTCAGGTTAGTTAGTTTTATATCTTTTAACCCTATTCAGATGACATTGGACCAACCCATTTTCTATTAAGCTATACATAGTAATTTTTTGCTATAATTCTGAATTTACTAATGTGTATCATCACAAAATGTGGCAAGATCTCAGTAGACATCATATCGCTGCAGATTGTAACAGAAAATTACAATTATTTATCATAAACAGCCTCAGTTTTCAATTATTCTTGTCATAAGACATTAGTATTAGGCTCATTACGTTCTTAAACAGTATGTTCTTTATCTGGTCTCTTAGAGATTTTAAAAAATTAGAAGAGTGTATAATAATAGTCCAACCACACTATTGGTTGTATATATTTTCCTATACTTTATTATTTTATTGCTCTTTTAACTATATCTGTGTAACAAAATGAGAAATCACTTGGCAAGTACATAGCTCAAGTTACGGTAAAAAAAACTCACACGCATATCTTACTGAGAAATTTGTTTTCTTATCTAACCTAATAAGTTTCTAATTTTTGCATTGCAGTCATTTTTATAACAATAGATAAAAAATATATAATGTAGTATTTATGTATGGGACTTGTACATTATTTTACACTTAAAGCCTCAATAAAAAAAGGTAACCCTAATTTTTGTTATGGCTATTGTTAATACTTTATTGAATTTTTATTTATTTCAAGTAGTTAATTTGGAGCATGAAATAATAACACACACACACAAGAAATACGATGTTCTATAACTATTATATTTTACTGGCGTTCTAATTAAGTTGTAAGTGCATTTCAAATAATTACCTTACCATGTTAGATACGAACTCGGTGAAATAAATTTTGAATCTGTATCCTGAATAATTAAAAATTTGTCATCAAAATGAGCTAGTAGTACATGTAATTCAATGGATTAAAATATTTTTCCATTGGTTATAGATAATGTAATAGCAAATGCCAGAGAGAATTAAGAAATTTTTGAAAGACTATGTGATAGGATTGGCATACAAGTTCAACTTTCTGATTTACATATTTGTAAATGAAGATGATTGAAGGCTATAAGATTATATTATGCCCCAACAATATCTATGCTATAAGCTTTAATTTGAATTGGAGCTGGAAAGCTCCAATAGGGGTGTAAGAAATGAGCAATTCATCTTTAACATGTACTTAGATACATAAAAGTGAAGATTGCAAATTTATTTAAGTATTTCCTTTTGAAATTAAAAATGAAAATTTATATAAGATTAAAATTTGATTTATTAACTATGTTTTGATGCCAAGTTTATTGACATTAATTTATTATAAAGTTGTTTTATTAAATTTGGAATGTAACTATGAAATAGTGTGACATGCACACTTTGACCCCCACCCATACACATAGGGTTGTTAGTTGCCAGGGGTTAATTTTAAAGTTCTTCTTAAAATGTAATGGAAATGCTTGAGTGTAAAAAAAGTTACATTAAAATTTATTATGTTCTACTGTGGCTAAAAAGTGACAAACTAAAAATAAGTCTTATTAATTTTCTACTTCAAATATAATGACATGCTTGTTGTTAAAGTGAGATGTGTTCCGTGCTCATTCAAATATCGAAAAAATGGAACATCCTTCTTCTGCTTGAAACACTGAGAAAACTGAGACACATGAATCGTGCTTCTTTCTGTATTCAAAAGAAAATAAGAACATGCTTATGGTCAAGATGAATACAGGAGGTCCCCATTATACGTCGTGATGCGTTCCTGGAAAGTGGGGTGTATGTTTGAAACAACGTTAAGCAACACAATCTTTACATGTATTATGAGGGGATGTGTTCCTGATGCTTCACACACACATTGTTAGTACAGTACTTTACAATACGCCTGGTAAAGTAGTTTGACAATGTTTTAATTAACTCTCTCTCTACACTGCCTCGAGTTGAATTGAGCGACCATGTGATATCTTTCCCATGAGAACAAAGCTTGTAACCAAACAAGATTGAAGGCTAATGAAATTATGCTTTGTCAGAGCAATAACAATATTATAATGAGTAATTTACATTACATTTCATACTTATTGGAGGGGTGGTGAATACATTAGAGAAGAGGGCTTCACATTTCTCACACTAGGGGAAATTCAGAAATTTTTTTAAATATTGCCTTATAAAATTAAGAATTTAAAACTTATATACTATTAAGATATAGATTATTAGCTATGATTTTATGCTATAGTAATTGATATAACATGAACAAAAAGTAGTTTAATTAAATTTTGAATGTTACTTACTAAAACCCTTGTGACATGGACAGTAAAGGATGCCCTGGCAGAGAGGGTTAACACTCTAGTAATGAAACAAGGCAACATTGTTTCAAATTTATTGGTAGTAATTGGTAAACACTACACCTGGAAAAGTAGTCAACAACGTTGGAACTCTGTAGTAATGAAACAAGACAACATTGTTTGATATGTGGGTAGTAATTGGTGAATGCTGTAATAATGAAACAATGCAGAGCAATGCAACATATAACAGGGAACCAGTGCAGTAAACTAATCATCATAATATGTAGGATATTACGAAACATTGAAATATATAGGATAGTCTTTTAACTAGTGTTTCTTATGATAACCGTTTACAAATTGGCCAGGCAATAAAAATGCATTGATTCTCTAGCAGCTTCATATATTTGATCATGGTAAATATTTGTAAATTGTAAAATCAGAATTGAATTTCTAGAACTCAAAGAGCTATTTGTAAGTGGTGGCTATGGTAAATTAAAAACTGTAGGATTTAGATCAATACCAGGGAACTAGCTCCAAGACTTCTCTAATAAAATATATCATTATGGCATTATCATCGTCTCACCAGCACTTCATAACAAATAACTCACTGGAAACAAAGTGGAAAATATAGGTAGTCTTACTTAAGAATGAAAATGAAACTGGTGTAGCTTTAAAGGTATTCTTTTTCACACTTGAATGCTTTATGCAACATGCAGTGATGTGATAACTTCCAAAATGCCATTACTGTGGATGAGATACTAATTGAGAACCTGAGGCTACATCTAATATCTAAGAGTGCCTTCTCTATATCAATACATATCTTCTAAATCCCAGGTGTTGGTTGCTTTTTGTCTGTAATGTACTGTTGATTCTTCTGTAGTTTCATTCCTACTTCAAATTTTAAAGCTATTAAATGTTACTTTTTAAAAGATGTTTAAAATATACAAAATCTTTTTTCCTGTAGCCCAGCAATTTTTTACGAGCTTTCCGAACTTTACCCGAGGCTTCAGCTCTGGGTTTGATCCTTCCAGATTCTGATGACGCTAGAAAAAAAGCTAGCTTTCCAAGATTAGTACAGAGTTGGATCCGGTTTGTTCTGCAACAGATTCATTCGGTAAGTATTCTATTTTACACAGACTACATTCTGAAACATTTTCCAGACTAAATATCTAATACATAGTTAAACCAGCTCCATTTCTATAGAAAAAAAACTATCTTTTTTTTGGTTATTGTTATATGATAATAACATATTTTTTCTAGTTTTGCTTTCTAAAGATGAGGCCAGTCTTGGATGAGCATTAAACTTACTGAATCATGGTATATATCATTATTTATGGTGTGAATGTGAAATGAAGGTACTGATGTTTATATTTATTTACTTGCAGTGCTTATTTAATTAATATTTGTGTGTAATAAGTTTATAAACGATTTTTTTTTGGCTTTTGTTTTGCACTCTGTTTGACAAAGCATGTTGTGTTGCACATGGTCTAGTAGTTTGCACAGTGGGCTGTGAGCAGAAGGATCAAGTTGTGATATACTATGAACACATTTTACACTTTCGGCTCTGGGGATGTGATAACAGTTAGTGTTTCCTATCTGCCAGGAAGCGAAATGTTGTACGAATATTTCACCAAAACTACAGAAAAATTAATTTATCATTAACTTTAACCTTAACCCTTTTGCGATGGGTGGATCTAGATGCACATTTCACAACATTTTAGTGAGTTAAGTACTTATAAAGCCAGAAAAATTGTGAGATTAACTAACGTTACCGGGGCACAATGAAATATTCAAAAGATCTATGGAGGTGCAGTGCTTTTGGATTGGAAAACTGGTATTCAGTCTTGCTATTCAGTTAAGAATAGTCATATTCTTAGCAGGTGCTAATGATTAGTTGCCCTTCCTCTAGTTTGGAGTTTTAAATTTGGTGTGGGTATAACTAAATACAGCGATTTATGACTTTATCATTTAGTGCATGTTTTCCAAAAGGTGCCTTAAGGTTTGAAAAACTAAGGTACATTAGATCATTCATAGTTTAGTGGGTATAAATTTATATGTTTTTTTCTAAATTACTAATTATTCACTGATGAAATGGAAATTAGAAGGGATGGTAACTTATTTTTTGAAGTTTCACTCATGATCAAGAGTGTGAGAATTCAATACAAATACATCTTGGATGGTGGCTGTAAAAAACTTGATAACCTGGTACTAAACGCATATAAAAGCCAAATGTTTACAACTTCAGAATCCTGAAATAAAAATCATATTATTAAAAGAAGAACAAGCAAGATAGATTTTAGACAAACTGGTAAAACTATCGATATATTAGATATAAGTTGATGGGGTTGCTTTGTATAATTTTTATCCTAAATACGTTATTCATTCCAGTAACACAATCGAGCTAAAGTTTGATTAGATAGAGAAGAAAAAGACATATCTCAAAATTTATTTAAAAGTCCCCAACTTTTCATTTTTGGGTAATGAGTGGCCTAGTTGTTAGCAACCAGACTGTGAATCTAAGGGTCCATGGTTCATGTCCTATTGCTTCAAAATCAAGCTCCACATTTTAAGGTCATGGGTGCATTATAAGAGTAACAATCAAATTCCATTTTTCAGTTATAATGATCCAAGAGCTGCTAGTTGGTGCTGTTTACTAGCTGCCTTCCCTCTAGTGTATCAATTTAAAATTAGAAATGGCTAGTGTGCTTGGCCCTTGTGAAGCTTTGCACAACTTTCCAAGACAAACAATTATTTCATTTTTATCAATTAAATTATGGCTTAAACTGAGATGCAACAAGTTTAGTCGCTTAGATAAATGTTTAGTGCTCTACTTTCAGCACAGTATACAGAATAATGTTGAAACAGGATTGCATGCATGTAATTTTCAAGAAAGAAATTATAGTTTATTGTACTGAAATTATTTGTTTGTTAGGGGTTTTTATTATTAATATTCAGGGTGGCGCAAAAGTCAATAAGGATTGTGAATAACAATAAAACAAAAGCACTTTTTTTGTTTATTAAATAAGTGTTTAAATTTTGGCAATTAACTTCAAAGCACAAGCTGTGTTATCACCTTTACGTTGATTTTGTTAAATTATACTTAAAACAGCCTTATATTTCTTTTAAAAAACTTACAAATAGAAATAAAAAAAAATCAGCTAGTCAGCATTTGCATAATGTAACCGTAATTCAGAAAATTTAAACAAGTGATTTTGTTTTTAATGTATCTGCTTGACACAGGATAAAAATCCTCAAACTAATCATACCACCATTACTATAAACAAACTTAACTGTGCTGTTTCTCCCTATCAATGTTTTTAACATGAATATTTATTTTTTTAATTACTCAAAACTAAATTTGTATCTGAATGTCAAACGTGGCTTTTCATTTCTCTAAATCAGTTTATTTTCTCAAATTTTCATTTGATGCATGTCGTGAATGTTTTATAGTACATGTGGTGTACAAGATTAAATAGAATACCAAGTTTTGATCCTTTGTAGCCCTTCAGTAATATATGTATGTGTGTGTGTGTGTATATATATATGGTGAAGACAGGACTCTTTGTTAATTTTCAAGTCTCTCACGAAAGATTCTTGAAAGTATTCACACTCTGATTGTTAGATAACATTATTTTATGATTTCTTCGTTTGTTATTATGTTATTAAATATAAAATTAAGAAATCAAAGATTATTTTAATCAAACCTTTGATGAAAATTAATGAATGTGCTTCATTGAAAATTAATATAAACTATTAATTTTAAGCCAGTGTTCTCGTTCACCCAAAGTTTTGTATGTTTGGAGTTTTTCTTTCTTAAGATGTTAGCACTCAATTAAAGTAATAGAATACTGTTTTTTAATTCATGGTGTAGTACTAACAGCATTTGTTTTTGCCAGGAAACTCAACAGTTAAGTCCAGTAGAGAACCAAGGTGAAACGACAGAGTAAGTCAATCTTCCTCAATAAATAAATGGTACTTGTGTGCATGTAAAACATTAAAAAAAAGAACATACAATACTGAATTGTTGCACAATAATTTAAATTTATTAAAAACATGATGCTGAGAGTTTAATGTAAGATTCTGTAAACTGGAGGTGTAAATAGGTATATAAATCATTATCTGATTTGAACTCTTACTCCTGATGATGGTGATGGTGTAAAATTCTACCAAAATGTTTAGAGTATTTTTAGAGCTGTGCCTTGATTTTAATAAATATGATTTGCTGTGTAACAATTCAGTGTTGCATATTAAATTTTAATATCCTTATCAGTAGGTTTTATAAGAAATGCATCATGTGTAGAAGTACTACCACAAGTACTCAGTATGCAAGTAGTCTGTAAGTTAATGAACAAATCATAGCTTCAGCTTGGTTAAGGAAATAAATAATAGAAAACAACTTTAACTAACAACTTAAACATTATACCACGGACACGTAAGTGAAATACATTATTTATTTTTGTTAAATAAGAATAAATATATATGTACTTTTTCATTTCACGAGTCTCTTCGAAATAACTTTAATATCTTACTTATTCTTGTAAGATAGCATGATATTTTGTTCAAAACATTGCAGTACAGCCTAAGGTAAGCTGCATAGTAATCATATTAGTGTGAAATCAAATATTTGTGTGGACAAAACAGTATATTATAAATAAGGAATAAATTACTTTTAAGTTTCAACAAAAGTTTCATCAACATAACATAATTCATGTTGTATGAGGTATGTAAATTTAACTGTCAAAAGTGCTTGAAATTTTGGTTGAATTATTTAGTACTTCAGTATTTATGATGCTGTACAAACCGAGAAGTTTTTACAAACGTCAGTACTGACTTTTGTAAAAATGTCGAAATCGACAAAATATACCTGAAGAATTCCCCAACAGGAACTAAATACTTTTCAACTAACCTTGTTGTTCAGTCCCAAACTCCAATTAGTTTTAACGTATCAGAAAAATATTCTTTACCAAGTTTACAGCAATAGGCTTATATAAAAAGTGTCTTTTAAATTCACAGTGATTACAATGATTGTTTGTTTGTTTCAGATATTCATGCAAAGCTATTTGCCGTAGCTATTCCTAATTTTGAATTGATAGACTAGAGAGAAGACAGTTGGTCAACAACACCTACAGCCAGCTCTTGGGCTACTCTAATCAAATAGTGGGATTTGACCATGATTTTACAGTAAAATAATGTGTATCATGGACCCTTTGAGTCTACAGTTTTGTATGGTAATCGCTATCCTATACTCAGCCTTTTGCAAGGATGTCTATGAATTGGAAATATTAAGTAACACTCTTGTATTGTACATATTAAGTTTTATTCTTGTTATAAATGTATTTATAGCTGTGACTACACTGGAAGTATAGCAATTAGGGAGTCATCTAATGTCACTGTAATAGCAGTCTTAGTCAATACTGTTAAGCCTACAAGAACACACTAAAAAGTTATAATCGAACAGTCAATATCACAAAAGCAAATATCAATATTCAGAATGGGGCATAAAAATTGTGAATGCATTTATATGTAGTAGGTCATAAAAGTACAAAAATTATTCCTTTGGATAACACAAAAGCTTCAGCTTTGTGGGAATAATTACTAGTTTTTAAGTACTGTATTGTTGTTTGTGTGTAGTTCTAATTTTATGTCAATTTAAAATTTAAGTTTTTATGTGATAACTACTAGCTACTTGAGTTACACATGCAACTTTTGTTTCAAGGATAAGACAGAATTCAGTTCACCAATGTACTTGAAACGTTACAATATCTACAGTGTTAATTCCCAAATAATGTTAAGTGCTTTGAATTAGAGATGATATAATATTAGCATTTTTTATTGATATCTTACAGAAAGCTTCCAGAAAACGAACATTCTTCAATTGTCAGCAACGTGTTTGGGGCAAGCATTGCCATTTGTAATCGGTGTCGATGTGGATCTGAAAAGGAACAGGACACAAACACTCTACTGTTTACTCTGGTTTATCCAGACTTGTATCTTTCTGGAAATGGTTTGTTTGAAATATTCCTATGATTATATTGTCTTCGTGTTCTCTGCAAAGTAGTGAAGGTTTGAGTTATCACATTTACAACCTCTATATGTACTCAAGTATTAAGATGTTTTAACCCTTTGTCTGCAGCTGCTTTAAACACGCGTGGAAGTTTTGCAAGCTATACACTGTATACAGTAAACTCGCATTCAACTGCTGGAGGCGGACCATACTCTATACGTCGAATCAGCAGTCAATGGGTTAATGTGCTGTAATATGTAAGCTATTAGGTGTTTCTTTTAATGATTTGTTTATGTAAATGTAAGCTATGAGGTGTTTTAATTGTACTTTGGGGGTAGGATTATTGTTACAATACATGGTGGAGTGGTGGTTTAAGGTAAGGTTTTTGTTACAAGACATCGTGGAGTGGTGGTTTAAGGTAAGGTTTTTGTTACAAGACATCGGTAACAAAAACCTTACCTTAAACCACCACTCCAAAGACATTGTGGAGTGATGGCTTTCAAGATAAAAGTTCAGAGAAATTTTAAATTAATTATTGTCAACTTGTGTCTTAACAGGTTGTGTTGTATTATGTTATAAATTTTAAAATGTATTGTAATTAAAAAAAAACAGTTCGCATCAACTAGCAAAATTAATATAATGATCAACAGCACTACAGTATGGTTAGAATGGTTCTTGTCAGCCCGGCATCACTCCACAATAGTTATGACCAACAGTATATTTAAGAATGGTTCTTGTCAGCCCGACTTAGTCATGATAAGGAATATCACTCCACAATAATTATGACCAACAGTATATTTAAGAGTGGTTCTTGTCAGCCAAGTTTAGTCACTGATAACAAATATTACTCCGTGAAGATGATGTGTGATGTATAATTTGTTTATAAATTAATTTTTAGTACCAAACAGTAAAAAAAGATCTAATAATAAACGTGAAGCCAACTCTATCATTCATTTTACTCCTTGCCACTGACTTACACGTTTTAGGGAGTTCCATCCCTCACCAGTAATCCTGGACAAGAGCAAATTGAAATATATGTAGGCTTCTTATACTGGTGGAGTTTATATTATATGTATGATGTCTTGAAATATATTTTGGACCCCATTCACCATCCGGGGATACGGCTCAACCCGGGGCTTTCCGCACTTCTCCAGTCCAGAGTTTATACACTGAATCCCACGAATCTCCTCTTAACCATAATATTGACATAAATATCAGAGAGAAATATGTCCTATAAGACACAAAAATGTGATTGTTTTCTACTACATAACATTTGAGAAAAGTTAGATAAATGAAGTTTTTTTTTTATGTTTAGTTTTCACCGGCTTATTTCAGGTCAGGAAAAGTCACCTATACAGCATTCATTTGCCGATGTTGTACAGCATAGTTTATCACTAGAACAGACAGTTACGGCATGGTGTGACAAGTGTGTTATCTACCAGCCTACAGTATGTTTTTCTCGTTTTTTCATGTTTGTTTCAATAAGGTTGTCAAACTGGTTTAACTGTTTGATGTTTTGAATGTGAAATTCTTACCAGTCGAATTCAATATAAATAAAAAGGTTTTGATTGTTAGTATTTACTTAAAGGTTGGACTAAAGCTGGTGTGTTTGAGACATTCTGTTTCTTTTTTTACTAGGTGTGTGTTTTATCTACAACATAAACAGAGTACTATTTAATAATAAGCTATTAAAAACTTGAGACATGGATTACTTCACATTCACTAAGAAGCTGATGTCTGGGTTAAAAACAGATTATTGGCATTACCCTTTTTTTTTTTTCTACAATACTTTTAACGAGAGCTTTCAAAAAAGTTTTTCCGAAGCTAGAAGATTACATGAGCATTTGGTATTTGTAGAATTATTACTTTCTTCACTAGTTGTAACTTGAATGGTAGGAGAGATTAAAGCCAACATGAACTGAAGGATATTGAAAAGTTATGTTGTAAGATTTGGGTTTTATTGTTATCAGCCATAGATTCAATACGTAAAAGGTCCATCTTGTCAAGTATTTTGTAGTTATCAGAGTGGGCCCGGCATGGCCAGGTGGTTATGGTGCTTGACTCGCAATCTGAGGGTCGCATATTCAAATCCCTGTCACACCAAATATGCTCGCCCTTTCAGCTGTGGGGGTGTTATAATATGACGGTCAATCCCACTATCCATTGGTAAAAGAGTAGCCCAATAGTAGGTGGTGGGTGGTGATGACTAGCTGCCTTCCCGCTAGTCTTACACTGCTAAATTAGGGATGGCTAGTGCAGATAGCCCTCGTGTAGCTTTGCACAAAATTCAAAACAAACAAACAAACAAAAGTTATCAGAGTGAAATAGATGCAGAAATATGCATAACAGTATGAAAATGTCCAATTCCTGGTGTATCTGTTTTCACATGTGCAAGTATAAATACCAGCTTTTTTCGTAATTAGTGTATTCCATATCATTTATTTGTAACACTTAATGTCCATAAATAACTCTGTAGTAGCTGCAAGAAATTTACTAGCTATATCTGAGTGAATAGCTTGAGCGTACGTTGAACTTGTACCACCAAGGAATGTATTCTATATAACGTTTTGCTTCAAAATTAATTAAGATATTTTTTCTATGCTTATAAAAAAAGTTATTAGAGTCTCATTTTAAAGTTTATGGGTGTGTTATTGAGGTAGTAAAGCATATGTCATGTTTAACATTAGCTTCAGACCAAGAAGCTGAAGTCTCTACCTAATGTCCTTGTACTAAGTTGTGGATTAGATCATGCTCCTGGTGCAAATTTCTGGAAAACACAGATGGAGGTAAGAATCACTAAAGAACACAAAATAATAACACACACAAAACAAACAATGTCCTATAACTATTATAATTTAATTGACTTTCTAACTAAGGCATAAGTGCCTTATGATAATTCCCTTAGTTACTCAATCTGAACTTGGCAATAGCAACTTTTAAAAATGAGTTAGCATTATACATTACTTGGTATATTAAACTCAGCCTTTCTGTTGGTTATAAATGATGTAATAGCAAATGTCGGAGAGAATTATTGGCAATTTCTGAAATATAGGATGAGGAAAATGGGTGTGAATTTCTGGTTTATATATTTGTAACAAAATAATATTGAAGGCTATAAAATTTAGACAATGTCATAGTAATATCTATACTATAATGAGGGTTGATGAAAAAATAGAAAATGGGTAAGTCGGAGCAAACAAATGTCATGTTACAAAGACAAACAGAGACTGAGAATTTATTTAAATATTTCCTTTAGAAATTAACACTTATATAATATTCAAATTTAATTCATTAATTATGTTTTGATAGCACATTTATTTGTATACATTAAATTTTGAAAGTAACTCTGTAGAAGGTCGTAACATGTGAACTCTATTTTGATAGTTAAAGGAGCGTTTGAGTAATTGTATTCTGTTAAAACTCCTGTTAATAACACACAGTGTGTCCTGCAGGTTGTGTTGGTTGCACAACACACTACTGTGTGACTTGTTAGATGTCTGGGTGTTAGTTTGGACTTGTTTTATTGACTTTGTTAGGATATCAATAATAACTCGTGTATGATGACTCACTATTACTTCAATTTTTATTTACTGGTTAGATTATCCGCTAAAACAAGCAGAGTCTAGGAATATGTGATTGTATGTGAAAACAATGAATAATCTTTTTTTTTTTGTTAGATTTAGAAGCTTTGTTGTAACATCTTCATGACTGTTGTTTATTACTGTTAGATTAGGAAGCTTTGTTGTAACATCTTCATGACTGTTGTTTATTACTGTTAGATTTAGAAGCTTTGTTGTAACATCTTCATGACTGTTGTTTATTATTGTTAGATTTAGAAGCTTCGTTGTAACATCTTCATGACTGTTGTTTATTACTGTTAGATTTAGAAGCTTTGTTGTAACATCTTCATGACTGTTGTTTATTACTGTTAGATTTAGAAGCTTTGTTGTAACATCTTCATGACTGTTGTTTATTATTGTTAGATTTAGAAACGTTGTTGTAACATCTTCATGACTGTTGTTTATTATTGTTAGATTTAGAAACGTTGTTGTAACATCTTCATGAGTGTTGTTTATTATTATTAGATTTAGAAGCTTTGTTGTAACATCTTCATGACTGTTGTTTATTACTGTTAGATTTAGAAGCTTTGTTGTAACATCTTCATGATTGTTGTTTATTATCAATCTTCATGGTGTTGGATGTCTGGCTAATGTTTGATTTGGAGCTTTGTGGTATATGAAGATTAATGTTGAATAATCTTTAGCCCCTAGTGGTTGTGATTGTTTCAAGCACATTTTCTAAACTTTATGCATGTAATAGTCTACGAATTACAAATCAACTGATAATGGATACAGATTTCCTGAAACTGAAACACACTATATGGTTATCTGAGGTGTTTTTTTTTTGTATACTAAGAATCTTATGATTATGTTTCTATTTTCAGCTGCTGAATGAAAAAGAAGGTAAAAATATACCAGGTAAAGTTCCGGAAGTACCACTTTCTGCCAGAAAACCTTGTCGCTATGCTAACAATTGTACTAGACCTGACTGCAAATTCTTCCATGAGAAAGACAAGACAAAAAGGTACTTTACACATTTCCTTACAATATGTATTTTCTAAGCATTCTTTCCATTACAAACTAAAAGTTGATTCTGTTTAATTTCTTGTAAACTGAGCACTGCACTAATGCAGATACTTACCATTTCAAATATAAACGTAATGCATAATTAAATAAATATACAGTGATGGCAACTTTTACGGCAGGAAAGCTCTTATTTTAATACTTACAAATTTAAATTACCTGATTTTAAATGTTATAATTATTAAAATCAGAACTTCCCTACTTTTAAAAGCTGCTGTTGTTGTATTTTGAATTAATTATTTAGTTCAGTAGAGGTTCCTTAAGATATAATGGTTTGGAAAATTCAACAGTGCACCAATAGAACTGCTAACAATTTTAAAATTTAAACTTCATGTTTAATGATTTAGAAAAATATTCATACTGCATCAATTATTTTAGAGCAATCGCTGTATCATTAAAACAATTAGTCTTTCTAGTGTGAAGTGGCTATTGTATCGTACTCGTAAGTCTTACCTGTTCCGTCATTACTGTTTAGTGCTAGAATTCTTTTCTTATGATTGAAAATAATCTTTTTAAATTCTAAATTGCTAATGAAAAATTATTTAAATTCAAACTTTGCATAAAATCACTTTCCTATTTAATCTCCACTATGTTTTAGTTCCATTCAGTGATCCTAGAAACAAAAATGTTTCTGATAAATTTTCTTTTAACCCAGAAATATAATTAATGTTTGCTCTGTTAAGAAAAAACTAATATTATCTGTATGTGGGCATTGTCAGTATCTATACCAGATATATTTGAATTTGCTGTAGTATAATTGGCTAAGAATTTCTACATCATTTTCTCAAGATGTTATTCATTAATAATATTTCATCTAAAACTGAAAGGCTTTAAAAGATTTTCAAATAAATTCACATTCTTAAGTATCAAAGGCTTTTTCTGAGTCAGTAGTAATAACGAAGTTATGTTAGACGTACGTGTTATGTACAAGATTTATTCCTTTAATAAGTCCAATTTAGTGAGAAAAAATAAAATATCCTACAAAAGTTAAGTATTCATTATCTTTGTTTGTGTGTGTGTGTGTGTTATCAACTTAATTTTATCCTTTGTTTCTGTAAGTTATTCAATTCTCCTTCATGAAAAAGACGTATTAAGACTCAAGAAATCCTTCATATGAAAGCATATTTAAACCCGTATCAGTACATAATCATTTCAAGATGTGTGTTTTTTTAAACTTCTAATACTCTCAAAAATTCCTTCTTCACAGAAATGTTCATTAAAAGTTTGTTTATAATTCTCAGTAGTACCAATACGTTTAACCAAAAATAATTAATTTTTAACTTCAAGTTTCTAGATTATAACTATTAGTTTCTTCTAAACTTTCTTTCATATTGCATAAAATATCATGCATTTCTTCTTATTTCCAAGCAATGAATATGTAATTTAAAATAAATTTTCAACAAACAAAGTTGAAATGGCTAGAAACTTCCTAGTTCAGAGTGACACAGGTATAGAAAGTTTTCGAGGACTAGTCTACAAAAGATGGCGGGCTTCTGAAATGCTGCCCTTTCAACCTAAGCTACTTTTGTTGATTAGTCTTCCAATACTTTCTCTACTAGTGTCATTCTGAACAAGGCAGTTCTGTCCATTTCACAGCTGTTTGTTCATTATGACTAAATCATCGATGATAAGGTATGTAAAGAAATAAATAACAACTATTTCAGAATTTGAAAAAGTTTTTCGTTGTACAGAACTTGAAGATAGCTTTGATATATGGAAACATCTGTTAGCTGAGTTCTTGCACAGATCTTAAAATATAAACACATAAACCTGTCCTTTGCCGCCAAAAT
>NW_013666648.1:295266-305165 GCF_000517525.1 Limulus polyphemus | reverse complement strand
ATTTTGGCGGCAAAGGACAGGTTTATGTGTTTATATTTTAAGATCTGTGCAAGAACTTAGCTAACAGATGTTTCTCTATATCAAAGCTAATTTCAGAATTTGTTCTCTTTTTGCGGTAGACATCCAGCTCAATCTTTAAAGTAAATAGCTATATACCATTTTTCTTTCCAGTGAACACACACACACACACAGAAATAGCTGTTTGAGGTTAAATACAGTATATGTTACTTGTAAAGCTCTTTCAGACTTACTGGTGTGTGAGTTAATTATTAATATAAAATATATTTAAACTTTCACAGTGTAGAGGATCCTGGCTTCAACCATAACTATACATCATGGTTGCCATTAGAGTTAAAAATCAAACTGGAGCCAGATGGAAAGGTCAAAGTCAAAGAAGGTGACAGCAAAGAAGAAGTATCAAAGGTCAGAAGTTATCTGGTTTCTTTCACAATAACAGAAGTAGTTAAGCCTAAAATGGCAAAGTTTTAATCTGTAGGAGTTATATCCCGTTTGTCACAGTGTTTCTGTTTATCATTGACACAGAACAGTTTTTCTTTTATTTGATGCCTAACCTTTCCAAAAACATTGATTTAGGATTAAGTCCCATTAATACGGTTTTCAACTCGGGGATAAAAAAAAAAGTTTATTTTATTGAAAAAGTATGTCCTGGAAGTAGTTTTCAAAATGTATTTTTGACTCTTACTAACTCACAAACTGTTAGTTCTGTATTTTTATCTAGTGTTTTTAGACGTGCATATATTATACCAAGGCCTAACGATTATTTCTCACAGTGATGTTATAGTTAAAGAGAAAACCACATCAACAACTTTTATTCAGCATATACATTTTTTTTGTTCATTTTTCTTGTTGTATTTTAGTTCATTTCATTACACTTACCTTCCCAATTAAGTTTCACTTGTCAGAATATATCTTAGCTGACTATATAGATTTTAATTTCCTTACAATTTCCTCTGGAAAAGATTAAACAGCAAGAACAAGAAGATGACAACACTGAAGAAGAGAATGAAGGGTATGAGCTGTACCAGTTGACAGCTGTAGTTTCTGTTGTTCAGGATCCTACAGAGCCTGGTGTGAAAGATAATATTATCAGTTGTATCAAAGTGAGCCCAACTCACCATGTTCGACACCAAGGAAGTGCCTGTAGCCAGTGGTACCTTTTCAACGATTTCACTATTCTTCCAATTACTCAGGTATCGTGTTGTCGGAATTCTTGTTGTCAAATAATTGACCCTCCTTCAATAAGTTGTAATTAATTTTGGCTTCCTTTGTTACTTGATGTGAACTGAAATTTTGTTTTACGGTAACCGCATAATGGAAACCTTTCAATTCTTTCAAGGAGCAATCATTAAATGTTGCCATATCACAACACGGCAAGACAGAATTCCTAGCCACATCAAGTAAACAGAAGATTTAGTGAACACACTTTGTGGTCAAATCAAGTAAACGGGTGATTTACTAAAATGGGACTGTGAAAACTTTCTCATTTCAAGTTATTGCTCTTCTTGTGATCCACATAATAGTCACTTTTTTTATTTCCAGTAAAACTTTACCTGTTACTAGTAACATCTTTCTGTTTTATTTTGTTAAGGTATTTCGCTCTGATTACAGTTTCACTTACTCTGAATCCCATGTTTTATTCTTCTACACTCGTCATATGACATACCATTCACACCTTCTAGTATTTCAGTAGAAGTATCATTTGAGAAATAAAATTACCAGGTTTTTAATACAATACACCTGCTTTTAGTACTAGAATAACAAACAAGATTTTGCACCGAAAACATGTAATAACAGGGTATCAGAATTGTCTGATTTCCATATGGTTTTGAATATCAAACCACACAGTAGTAGCCAAGTTTACCACAAGTAATGAAAATACTGAAGATTAAACAGAGAACAAACTTGATGAAAGTGAACTGTAGGATTGATTTTTCTTCATTGAAGTATAATATGCCGGTAGTGTCTAGTTCAATACTTTGCAAATGTAAGAATGACTTATTTGTTATCTCTCTAAATATCATAAACATAGGTCAATACTTATGTTGTGAGGGATTTAAGAAATTTATGTTTTTCTTAATGATGGTTCTGAGATTATCAGCTCTAAATTAGTGTCAAACAACTAGATTGACATCACATTCTGTAATGTTTCTTTTATTTAATACATATTATTTGAACTAGTTTCATTTGAACCTAATATTATGCATTACATTAAATAGTTCATGAACTCTTTATACATTGTTCTACTTCTTGTATAATTATAAATTTTTGACAGTTACTGAGAGATCTGTATTCCTTGCAATTCCTAGTTTATTTCAGTTTGGTCAGTTAGAATGTGAAGTAAAATAAAAGGACTTTAGTGTATGCTTGTTTTGTAGATTGGGGTAACTGAAATGTGATTCAACATTTACTTAGATTTTCGGATTCATGTTATTTTTCTTGCTCTTAAAAAAAGGAATGTGTAATAAATATTATGGAAATGATGAAGACTACAAAGTGAAAATTTTTACCGTTGATTGCTTTTTTTAAAAATTTTCACAAGTTCAGAACAAATGAAATCACTGGTACACAGCTAGACTACCAGCTGGAGAAAAAACTAACAAAACAAATTAAAACACTGCATTCGAAACTAGACGTTCAACGTCCAAAAGATGAACAAAATTATTCAGATGCCGAAAGAAATTATTTAGGAATTGTGGAAATACATCCACATGCAAGTTATTAAAATATAGATTAATTGTTTACCAACATAACTGTAATTTAAAATATAGAATTTCAGCATTTGAATTCCTTGATACTCAAGCAACATTTAAACTTAAATGCTTAAGGGTAAATCATTTCAATATAAGCTATTAAAATACTGTGGGTAAACTGTGTAGGACCAGAACTTGGAGCTTAGAGATAAAGAAGCTGTAGTACCCTCCACAGAATGACAGCTTTCAAAGTTTGTTTGACCGTATAAAAGGACACATGGAAACTTCCAGTCAAGGTTCAGGAACACGGCTTCTTGCTGAAAGTTTATCGTTACAGAAAAAAAAAGGAAATTAGTTTTTGACATATTTCATAAGTTCTCATTAAAGCATGAGAAAACAAATATACTTATCAGGATGGTAAAAAAATTTTACACAGAGAAAATTTTGGTAATAAGAAAAATGTTGAAGGCAAAAACTGTCCAATAAAATTCATGTGTTGCAAATAAATCAATAAAGATCCTGTATCTTAATAAAATATTTGACAATATATATGTTTTTGTTAAGTATCTTAGTATTTCCAACTACAGCATAATGTATTTAATTAAAACTAAACAGAAAAAATAGGTCTCACACAATAAACTGTGATGAAGAATTAGCTTAATTAAGGCCCTTACATGTGTATGGATGAGAGCTAGTGTAAGATATAGTGACAGAGCAACTTCACTGTATGATAGATATACATATATACGGAACTCAGAAACATTACATAATGTACTTTAAACCATGCTACACAGAAAAAAAGGTGTTTTTGTATAAAACTTGTCATGCGAAACTATTTACATAATTCCATGACATCTGCTTTGTTAATGTGGATTGACTGTTTTAAAAACATTCACTTTAAGCCATATTTAATGGTAAATTGTTTTATGTTAGGTTCATGCATTTAGGTTCTTCAAAATGCAGTTGTTTTTTCTATATTTTAATTATTTTTAGAATTAATAACTAGAGTAGCTATACATATATATATACACATATATTTATATATCCTAGGAAACTTATGAATGTTTTCATTTTTGGAGCTTTATCATACTGCTTGAACATACCTAGTCTTTCATGTAAACCTAGTCTTTCATCATGCTGTAGTTTACATTTGTGCTAAAGCCACCAGCTGATGACTTGGATGAAGTTAGATTAAGATTGTTATCAAATACTTGAACTTCACCTTAAATGTAATACTTGTAAAACAATAAAAGCTAGTTTGAAAGAAATAAATTCAATAATTATGTTTTAAAATTTTGTGCTGGGTACAGTTTCTTTGTCGATCTAAAAATATTTAACTTATTTGTTGGACTAATGAAACATTAGTTTACAGATATCTGAAATACGTAGATATAGTTTTAAAATTTAAATATACCACTAAAAGTTGCTTTATTTGTGATTTTAAAAAATTTAAATGTTGAAGAAATGAATCTAAAAATATTAAATTTTGTTTTCATATAGATAATGTAGTAGTAGAAGTATTTTTTTTTTTTTCATCTACTTGTGTCAGATATTTTAGAATATGAATGTTCTAATAGTATACTTTTTTGTTTCTGCTAAGCCTATAATTTCAAACGTACAATACACTGTACAAAGATGTTTGTTAAATTGGTATGTCTAACTTTACTATCATTAATATTATACAGACACTGTAAGTAGTGTTGTATCAGTGGCTATTTCGAGATGATTACAACTGTTGTGATGTTAATTTCTTAAGACTAGTAAACATTAGTACGGTATACCTTAAAGTTCTGTACTTGCAGCCCCCCTAGCGGCACAGCGGTATGTCTGCGGATTTAGAACGCTAGAAACCGGGTTTTGATACACCTGGTGGGCAGAGCACAGATAGCCCATTGTGTAGCTTTGTGCTTAACTTAAAAACAAAACAAAAACTACACAAAATGTACTTGCAAAGCGTATGTGAACATTCAGACATCAATAAAACTATGACATTCATGTAGGAAGAAATAAGAGAACATATATTAGACCTCCAAACACTAGTTAATATATACCAAAACAAAGAAAATGTTGGAACTACTTGAAATGGGCATATTTAACAACATATGGTGAAAGGCTATTTTTTTTCAAACTTCAAAACAAGTTCATCATTTTGCAGATGTAAAATGAAGCTCACATTGTGTAGTTTTTGAAGTATTTTAATGACACAAGTTGCAGCAAACAAACCCTTGCATATTCTTACTGCACCGTTGTGATTATGTACAATTTTTCTCTTAATTTTTATGAATAATATATCTCCACTGTTGATTACGAAGAACAGAAATTCTTTACAAGTGTATAAAACATGTTACATTTTTCAGTTAAAACTACTCTGTATGTTTCTCTTTAAACTTGTGTTCTAGTACTGAAGAGTTTTGCCGTATAGTAACCATGTAACAAATGTATAATGAATGTTAAAAAAACGGGTATACGGAATAATATTTCCCGAGCTGTGCAGAAATATCATTACATAACAAGTTTTATGTCATAGAAAGATATGAAGAGCACAGAATGTTTGATTAGAAACTTCTTATCACTGACAGGAAAATTATAGTCTTAACGCTTTTATGGTACACGTACATAGTATTCTGTTTACATAATCAAAAAGACGAAGAAGAAACATTCATTTTCATTTACTATCAAACTTGTTAAAGTGAAAAAAAAAAAAATGTTAAGTTTAATGCAAATTATCTTTCACACTTCATCACATCTATGCTTGTTTATGAGATCATCAAGTTACTTATTTTTAATACAGCATTTATTGAAAGAAAAACTTTTTTTTTTCATCAACCAAGAATGAGGATGTAAAAAAAATAAAAAGACCTATTTAGAGGATATGTTTACTTTTGAAAATTTAATCTTTCCAAATGCCATTTTCAAAGCACAATGATACAAAGTAGGAACCGTGTAAAAACTATCTGAAAAAAATCATGATGTAAAAGTTTCAATGCTACCTCATTAAATATAAATACCATTTGAACCAGACCACCAATTTATAACACTAATTTTTTATTTTTCAAAAATGTGATATTATGAAACTTTTTAATATTTTGATAGTTGAAGTTTTATAGTTGCAAATTTCAATTTTGGGTCATAACGAAGGAAATCTAAGGTGTATAAAATGTAATGTATTTGGAAAAATAAAATTAATTAAGCTTCTGCAGTATACCTTAACTTGTAGGGCAATAACTTGAAAACTAAAACATTTGGGGGAAAAAAAATAAAGTTTTTGTTTCTGAAAATAAATATATTTTAAATAAAAAATGTTTTGGGGAATTTCCCAATCGTTCCTCTTCGTACAAAATAAAAGTATTGCTCAGGAAAATATACTAATTACATACAAACATGTATAATATACTCAAATACCTGACTTAAAGTTTTAAAAAAATAAACTACAAATTATCTTTTTCAGTTGTTCTTGTGCATGTAAAATTATGAAGTGCTGGATATTTTGTGTAGACTATGTTAATACTAGTTACATCTTCGGGGGACCGTTTTTCATCTCTTTTAGTTCAAAGTCCCATTGCAGCAGATGTGTTTGAAGAGGATATTCAACTTGCAGCTAGAGGGCTCCACCTTCACTTCCCTTTTAAACCACTGGCACATGATGAACTTCCTTTTGCTGGAATGTTGGTTGCTATGGATGCAGAGTTTGTAACTCTCAATCAGGTGTGTTTGTTAATATGGTGTGACTTGTGTGTGCTTATCTGGTTAATTCAATGTATGTGTTCATGAGGCAAACATAGTAAAAAATGTGACTTACCTACTTAGTGTTGACTTTAATACATATACTGGATCTTATCATTCAACTGTGTCTGTAAGTTAGGTGATACTTTTTGGTAATTTAGATGTGTGTATTAGTGAGACATAATTTTTGGTCAGTTATACGTGTTAATAAGGCATTAAAAGTGTGTTAACAAAGTATGACTTTTGATCCATCAGTAATGTGTGGCAGTTCTAGTCAGTCAACCACGTAATAATAATAATATCTGATTTACTGGTCTAGACATTAAGATATAACTGGTCTGATTAGTTAGGTGTTTGTGTTAATAAAACAGTGTGACTGACCACATAAGTCACACCTTACTACAAGAGTCACCTAACTGACCACAGAAGTCACATCTTATTATTGTAAGATGTATTACTGTACACCTTACTGATGAGAGAAGAAATATCTTACTACAAAACAAATCTCACTGATCACATAAGTCACACCTTACTACAAGAGTCACCTAACTGACCACAGAAGTCGCACCTTACTACAAGAGTTACCTTATTGACCAGAGAAGTTGCACCTTATTAACTAGGAACAACCAGACTTGTATATTACTGACCATAAAAGTCGCATCTTATTACCATAAACCTTACTGACTAGAGAAGAAATATCTTACTTCAAAACAAATCTCACTGACCACAGAAGTCGCACCTTACTACAAGAGTCACCTAACTGACCACAGAAGTCACATCTTATTATTGTAAGATGTATTACTGTACACCTTACTGATGAGAGAAGAATATCTTACTCCAAAACAAATCTCACTGACCACAGAAGTCACATCTTATTATTGTAAGATGTATTACTGTACACCTTACTGATGAGAGAAGAAATATCTTACTACAAAACAAATCTCAAAGTTGTATCTTATTTGGTCAGTAAGATATGTACTACAAAGATTTGACTTCTCTAGTTAACAATGATTTTATGTTAGTAAGCTGTAAGTTGAGTAGTCAGATAGGAAGGACATCAATGTTTAATAAGGTGTATGTTTGTAAGACATGAATTTACTGTTAATTTGGTGCCTGTAAGAAAGTGATTAATAGGGTGTGTATCTAAGTAAGTGATCAATTAAACTTGTAAGATGTTTTCTTATGGGTTAAGTAGGTATTTAAGTTAGCAAGATCTAATTTCTGTGGTTATTTATTTGCTTTTCATGTAATAACTCCAGCTTTTGTCATTTGATTTAAAATATTTACCATAAAAGGTGATTAGAAAATTACAGTAGTTGACAACTGTTTCTTATCAAGACAAATAGATTTATAATACACAAGTTGCTAAGGTTCTTTGTTGGAGAAAATACTTGGCTACACTTTCATAGATCTTTTTTCAGGTCTGAAGAGATCCACAAAAAATGTATCAAGACATAATATGTAACAAAGAACTCTTCCAGCAGGCTTTCTATTATAAATCCAATTTACCATTTGATCCTCCTGTTAACCATGACCCTAAAAAAACATTAAATATTTGAAATATAATAACCAGTGTTGTAGGGCTAACAGAGTAAGGTCATTAATGGCCATTTTAACTCATTTGAATATTATAAGCAATTTTAGCATTTTTTGGGATAATTTCTTAGTAAATTAATTAGTAAAGTAATGTCTTAGATTTGTTGAGTACACTGGAATGGGTGGCTACAGCCTGTTGTAGAAAAAAACAAAATTGTCGAGGATGACGTTTCAAAAGTCTTCAAGTCAGTGTGTGTAAGCTGTTACGGGTCTTTTATGGATTATGGAGGACGTGCTGTGATTGTTTGTTTTCCCCCCTAGTTCTGATTGGTGGAATGGCTGCAACCAATGGTAGCCATAGGTTTTTCACCTTTAATTTCCAAATCTCTGTTTAGTGAAGGCTTTATTGTATTGATGTAGAAATATTCTTTAATTTTTCTTGTCTTCCAAAATTTGTCTGTGTCAATGATTCTTGTGTTTTTTATACAACAGGCAGTCGCTGCCCATTCCAGTGTACTCATCATGAATATTCTGCTTAAACAATCTATCAAATAATACTGGATTCTGATTAAGAAGTTAGCACACAGGATCACATACAAAAGTTGTAATAGTTTTCAAAGAATATCAGATGTGTTGTTTTATATATGTACGTTTAAGTGAATTTAAAGACACGCTAACTTAAATATCTTATCTTGGCCTGGTGTGAACTTTGAACAGGAATTTGAGACTGTTCTGAAACCAGGAACTGCTAGAATGATGATTGATAACAGTAAAGGTACCCAACTAATGGGTTAGTTTATTCGCTTCAATATAAGTTTTCTTATGAAAAGCTGTACTACTGGTCAGTTTTTTATTTAGAGTTAACTTTGTTAAGTTAATTCTTAAGTTACTTTTCACTTCTGATCCATAGTCAGCTACTTTTAGTCAGAAGTTACTAATAATTACAGGATGATATTATTCAGATTAATACTAGTGGTATTAATAAGGATTTGATGAGACCAGAAACATGAAATCATGTGTAGAATGTCTAATTTAAAAATAATAATACATAGTCACTTCTCGATAAAAAAAAATCTTCATATTTTAGTTTTACTCTATTTGACAATAAAGATCTACTTATAGATGAGCAGTTGTTTGTATTTCTTTTCCCAAACTTTGTTGGCACAAAGATGCAAGTTTACTAAAACCATATGTTAGAAGTAACTATTTATTTTCTAAAGGAAGAAGCGGAGATTAGAAGTGATGGAACTCGATCAACCATTCGACCTTCTCAGTTGTCTGTTGCAAGAATATCTTGTGTTCGAGGGTAAACAAATTAACTCTAATCAAACATTGAAAGTGTATAAAATGTTATTTTAGTATCTTTATTTTGGACTGCATTAGATCTCATTAAGCTGTACTCGTAGTTCACATCCTCCCACTACCCCTATAATCCCTTCATATTCAAAGCTATCCCTGTATTCCTATATTTTGGTCTAAAATAGCTCATTTTCCCTATAAATACTTATAATTGACAACATTCCCCTATATTCTCACCAACTATTTTTTAACAATAAACATTACTAACTATAGTTTGTGTACTTATTCATACGACGGTGCGGCTTCAGACATATAATTTCTCAGTTTCATACTACGAGTACTTATTACCCTTGAGTACAAAATGTATATTCTATTTCAATGCTTCTTATCTTTGTTATAACATTAAGTGGTTTCAAGCTATAGGCATAAGTTAAGAAGGTGCTGGCAAGACATGAAGAAAGCATGTGTTAGTTTTTCATACGATCAGTTCAGTTGGATGCCCAAATGATATGAATGTGGTTACTTCAAACTAAAATATATCCCAATGAAGAAAAAACTGAATAAGGGTGTGTGAAAGAGATTTTAGTTCACTTTGATATTTGTTATGAAATCGCTTAAATTTATGGGTTA
>NW_013666648.1:283095-294285 GCF_000517525.1 Limulus polyphemus | reverse complement strand
CGCTTAAGTTTATGGGTTAGATTTAAAGAATGAGTAAGGGTGTGTGAAAAAGATTTTAGTTCACTTTGATTTTTATTATGAAATCGCTTAAATTTATGGGTTAGATTTGAAATGATTTTGGGCAAAGAAGAAACCCTGATTTTTGTCATATATGTTTTGAAAGTCACTTATAGACTTTGATTATGGATCTGTAATTATTTAAGTTTGAACACTAGTCAAAAAATTTATTAAACTAACAGTACTGTAAACTAAATCTGCACAATGTCATAAAATGATAAAGTCTTGAAAAATAACATAAAATATAATGAGAGGATATTTACTACTTTACCTGTTTCTTACACTCTCCCTAAAACTGAAGGGCAAATTTGTGTTGTCCTTTAGCTTATAATCATGTCATAAATCATGGGAGGTTTAGCACATCATATTTGTATGTCCTTTACCTGTGTACTTGCAATATTGTATTTCATTACTACTTTCGACCAGTTGTTATAGTATGGTAGTTAAGACAATTGACTTACAATCTGCGGGTCACAGGTTCGAATCCCATCGCTGAACATGCTCGTCCTTTCAGCCGTGGGGGTATTATAATGTGATGGTCAATCCCACTATTCACTGATAAAAAGGTAGTTCAAGAGTTGGCAGTGGGTGGTGTTTATTTACTAGCTACCTTCCCTCTAGTTTATCACTGCTAAATTAGGGACAGGTAGTGCAGCTAGCCCTCCTGTAGCTTTGCATGAAATTCAACAAACAAACAATTGTTAGGAGTATTAAACTGAACTTAAACTAGCTAGCCTTTCTTAAAGGCTGAAGGCATTCTTTTTTTCAGATTGAAGCTAGTTTAGTATCATTGTAAGCAAAGAGGAATACACCATCACAAACTACTCCCTCAACCAATACATCCCAGACCCATCACGACTCTAGTCAAATCATGTGTGTCTGCACATTGAAAAGGTATCCAAGAAATGCTGCTGGTGAAAAAAAAAAAGGGAGAGTCCTAAAGATTGGACTACTACAAGAGAGATAAGAAATTGTCCAAAACGAAAATTGAAATCTGATCAGCAGAAAATACCTGAGTTAGGCGGAAACAGTTCTTCATGACTAACACAAAGTAATTGCTCTCAGTCGTACCTTTAGACAATAAAAATGCTCAAAAACTTGACATGTCTGCAAATCTTTCTTCAGAAGAAGGAAGTAGGTGTGATAGCCGTCAGAAACATAGCACAGAAATTGAAACTTGAATTGTCAAAGTAGAAGGTAGAACTTGTCAGAGGAGAGTAGACACCCTATCATACGGTGGAAATTCCTGAAGACTGTGGGTCCTGTACACTGATGAAGAGAAATAGAAGGTTTATGTTTGCATTGACAGGAAAATCTTTTAAATGCTTCAAATTCTTGGGATCTAAATATAAGATTCTGTCATCGCTCATCAAGTCTGTCACATAGAAATGTGGCTGTTGAGAAATTATTTTGTCCAAAGATCAGACTGGCCTAGGTCCTCTACACCTCCCAGATATCTGCCTCTGTATTAGTGTTTTGCAAGCACTCTTCTACTGTGCCAATAAAAAATAGAATTATAGAATTTGCATGTGATAAAATAGCTGACTACAATATTCAAACATGATTAATTATAAGAACTTCTGTATACAGGTAAGTTTTTCTAAGAAATATGCCCTTTACCTGTCCCCCCTCCCTTTTTTTTATAATTGCCATATGTTATCCCTATATTTAGTCCTATTTTTAACTTCAAATCTGGTGAAAGGCCTGAGCTTATAAAACAAAACAAAGTTGTGTATTGTAAATGTTGCCTTTTTATATAGTACATCAATAACATTGAATTTATTATACAACCAAACTGTAACTCTGAAAACACTGGTGTTTCCTGTATTTAGTGAAGACCTTTGCATAATAAACTCCTCCTGTTCAACAGAACTTTCAGGAAAGGTTACTTGTGTAGTGAATACACACATGCATATCCAGCAGATAGAGCAACTCCTTGTGAACTTTGACATATAGCTTGATGGAGTAATTAGTAATCCTACAGTTTTGAAACCAAATGTTATCAATCTTTTCTAGGAATCATCTATACATAATTCTAAAGACCTATGAGTGAAAGTCAAGAAGAATGTCTAACAATATGTCAACCACATTATATCTGCTACATCCAGTGCCGACGAGGCCTTTCGCTCAGTACCAGAGCTGGCTGGGATAAAATGAATATTGTACTGGTTTAGATGCTATTTATATTACCAAATTGCTTAAACAACAATGGTTATGGTGCAGACTAGGTTAAGTTGGCAAATGTCATTTTTATTGACTTCTTATGGGGTCATCTATAAATCAGAATTATGGTAAGAATTAATAAGATATATTATTTATCTATTTTTAACACCAATTATTTATTTTATTGAATTTACCCATCATCCAAAAGAACTGGTGAACTAACAAGCTAGTTTTATTACCCTTGCCCCCACAAGGGGGACAGGGCAGTGATTGTATTGGAATTGAGTCCGTATGTGTGTGTGTGTGTTTATTTGTCTGTGTTTCACATTCATGTATCTTGAAAGCTAATAGATGGATGTACACAAGATGGGAAGTCAGTATGGGAAAGTCCTCTCCAAATTTGGTCCAGATCCAAATGCAGATCACTTGGAAACATTTTTTTTATAATGGAGAGAGGGGACATTTTTGCAGTTTTGGGTTAATAACTCTGTGAAGCGTGATCGGATTTGTACCAAATTTCATGGGCACATTAAGGTTGAGATTCCTCTCCACACTACAAAAAATGATCCAGATCGTTGATACTTCTGGATCCAAGAAAGAGAGTTAATCTCCCATTTTCATCACATAAGTAAAACTTGTATTTTTGCTAGCCATACCATGTAATAAGCTGCCCCGAGGGATTGCAGTAAAAAATCAGATTTTGTTAAATCATATACATTCCAAGGATTGTTCCTGTTTTCCTAATTGAGGCTTAAGACTACAGTTTGTCCAAAAGATTTAAGGCTCCGACCCATGTTAGACCAATTCACCTTTTTCGACTATTTATGTCATTTTTCTGACAAGGCATTGGATTTGTTGATAACTTTTACACAATTTCATTCAATAAGGATGTTATTTGAGTTATAAAATAACAAATTGTTAACTCAAAATAAATTCAAGTTAAAGTAAAAGTTTTAAGTGACCAGCTCTTGCTGTTTTTATTATATTTCGCATAACAACTAAACAATATTTATATACTCTTTCAGTAATTTCACAGGGTTTGCCCTTATAAATGCAAACGTTTCAATAAACCGAAATAAATCTGTTACAGGTAGTCAGTCACATGTTTTATCAGAAAAGAAAAGCACTAATAATTAACTTTTTTGTGCATCTACTTATTTGAGTATCATTACTGTACATTTAAAATGATTTGGTAGCAACTGAGTCATTTCCGTAAAATAATATTACAACATAAATTATTAGTTAATTCAAAAATACAACAACTTTTACAGTAAACAAGTTCTTATTTTAGTAATTACAACGTTTCTACCATAGTAAGTCTTAGTTACACTTGACGACAATATATTTTATAAATTAACTGGATGACATTCAGTCACAAATTCATGAGAGCTTTTCTTTTAACCAGGGAAGGTCCGCAAGAAGGAGTACCTTTCATTGATGATTACATTTCAACCCAAGAACAGGTAAGAATGAACTCTTGTTTTTTTTTTTGTATATATGTAATGCACTGTATCTTGTAAATTAAAGAGAAAAAAAGTAAGGCTAAGATAATCAAAATGTTGAATAACCGTGTTGAGTAACTCTTGTCTCATTTCAGGTGGTTGACTACATGACTAAGTTCTCTGGCATAGAGCCAGGAGATTTGGATGCATCAGTCTCCAATAAGCACTTAACAACACTCAAAGACACATACATCAAACTGAGGTTCCTCATAGACATTGGAGTCAAGTTTGTTGGTCATGGTCTAAAGAATGATTTCAGAGTGATCAACCTGGTGGTAAGTAGTATTTTGTTGTAGATACTTCTGTAATATTTATTGGTCATGGTTCGAAGAATGTTTTTGGAGTAATCAACCTTTTGGTAACTTGTGTTTTATTATAGATACTATTGTCATATTTATTGCTTGTGGTCTGATGAAAGTGTTTGGAGTAATCAACCTTTTGGTAGCTTGTGTTTTATTATAGATACTATTGTCATATTTATTGGTTGTGGTCTGATGAATGTTTTTGAAGTAATCAACCTTGGTGTAGTGTGTGTTTAACAGTTCATTCTTGTCTAAGTTATTTCAGTAATCAACTTTTAAGTTGATTGGTCTATATATGAAGGATAATCAACTTTATAGTGAGAAGTATTTTACTGTAGTTACTAAAGTCAAGTTTGATCATTTAGAAATTTTTGAAAGACCAGAGCATTCTTATAGTAGACATCAGTGTCTCCTACAAAACGACATTACTGTACAAAAGCGATATCAGATTGATAAGCATTTTAAAGATCAGTGCTGAAAAATGTTAAAACTCATTTGTGAACTTGCTTCTATATGAATTACAAACTAACATATCAGAGAAACATTACTGTATAGAACTTGTCATGTGACAGTATACAACATGAAGTGAAGTGATTATACATTATACCTTTAATATATATATATATATATATATATTGGGTTTACCTTTAAGTACACTATATTTACGTTTAAAGATAGTATCAACATGTGAGTATTAGTTGAAAGAACAAAGGGTAATTAATGATGCCATTCATTGTGGTTTAGTTTAATCCACAGCTTTGATGTGATATCCTTTTTTCGTGTACTCTTGGGGGATATTTGGTCATGTTGAGAATAATGTTACACTCGTGTACTTTTCTAATGATTATAATCAGCTTAGGATATTCATTTTTATGGGTTTTTATGTTTTTAGACTATTTGTTTTGTAAATAGACTCAGGATATTATATCCTTGTAGATTTTGTGTAAATAGTGTTCTTCGTTTAAAAGACAGCAAATTATAATGAAACTTGTAGATTGGGATTTAGATACTATAGTTATTTAATGTATGGTGTTTTGATATTCTTTACTCGCACAGTGATCCTTTATTTATATAGAAATTTCAATAATATGTTTGTTTTATTACCTAAAAATTATCCTCAGGTGGTCAGCCCTTGGTTTATGTAGTTTGTTTTATTACCTAAAGATTATCCTCGGGTGGTCAGCCCTTGGTTTATGTAGTTTGTTTTATTACTTAAAGATTATCCTCAGGTGGTCAGCCCCTGGTTTGTGTACTTTGTTTTATTACCTAAAGATTATCCTCGGGTGGTCAGCCCTTGGTTTATGTACTTTGTTTTATTACCTAATAATTATCCTCGGGTGGTCAGCCCTTGGTTTATGTACTTTGTTTTATTACCTAAAGATTATCCTCGGGTGGTCAGGCCTTGATTTGTAGTTTTAAACATCTAATTTTCTTATTAAACAGGTTCCACCTGACCAAGTACGTGACACGGCTCTTTTGTTTCAACTTCCAAACAAACGAATGATTTCCTTGAGGTTTTTGGCATGGCATTTCTTGGGTAAGAAAACTATACCATTCTTCTCTAAATTTTTTTATTGTCAGACCACAAGTAGTTTTCAGTATTTTTTAATAGTTAAAAACAGTTACAGGAAAGCTATGTGATGAGTACCGACATGATAATAAAGGTGAGATTTATGTTAATTACCAAATTATTAACATGAATTGTACAATCAAGCTATCTTTAGGAATGTACCCATTACTCCATCATAAATAGCTCCTATTAATAATAATAATGCATGAAATTAAAATCATAAATAATATTCAATGTTAAACTGGTATGCAGTTAAAAACATTTTATTTAGGCCTAACTATGTCCTTCGAAAAGTTGACGACTCTACATGTTTCGACATTACATCCTGAGGATGACGTTGAATATTATTTATGATTTTAACTTTATACACAAGTGCTAAAGTACTATAATTAATAATAATAATGTTGTAATTTTCAACTAATTAGTATTCCGGTGTTTGGCTTAATTCCACATAAAGATGTGTAACTGTTTAATTTGTTGTTAAAGACTTACAATACTAGAATTTAATGGCACAGCTGGTTTCTAAGAGCATTCTCACTTGTTTTGTAAACATTAGGAAAGATTTTTGACCAAAACATTGGTATTTTATTTTGCAATGCTAGCTAGTTATGTCCAAACTTTATACACTGTTACTTTCTTGATAGTTCAAACCTTGATGGGAAATGTTAGTATTGACAAGTGTATACTTTAAGTTAAGATACATATTTATTGCAGCAGAGACAAGAACTGTTTGATTTTTATATGGAACTTAATATCTTACATGAAATTTCACAGTTTTTTTTTAATTTAATAACATACATTTATGTACAAAAAATGATAAGCTGGATTCTTGTATATGTAAATATACAAAGAGTAACACCAGTACCATATCTATGGTTTAAAAGGAGTCCGAGTTTATGTGAGCACAGTCTTTTATTTTAAGTATTCTATAAGAATATTAATAAACTGACCACCAGTAAAATTGTGTTTTTTTTGTGAAAACAAGATTTAGTACATCCTCTACAATAAAAGATAGATATTGTGTGTTTATTTTTAAAATTCACAGTAACGTAGCCTTACCTTCTCTTAGGTATAAAGATTCAGTCGGAGACTCACGACTCTATTGAGGATTCCAAGACAGCCTTGTGGTTGTACAGGAAGTACACTGAGTTAGAGAAGGAAGATAGGGTACATGAAGCCTTGAAGGAGTTGTACGAAGCAGGAAGGGATTTACAGTGGAAGGTTCCAGGAACGGACGACACTTGACCACTCATCTGAGCTATCAAGAAACCACCAAGTTTGTCATCAACCACACGATAACTTGTCAGTAAATGTACATTGTCATCTGTCATACCATATTTTACATGGGGAGTAACACAGAAGTTGACAATGTTGAAATAAATCAGACCATGTGTTGGAGCTGTAGACTTCAATATTTGATCATTCCATATTATAAAAATCATGTTGATAATCACAACTTAAGTAACTGCAGAGTTCAGTATCTTATACTATACATCAAACCTGTATCTATATAAAAAAACAAAAAAACAACCTTCAATATCATCCAAATCATTCCTGAAAAGTAAGCACTCCTTACTTATTTGATCTGATGAAATACACTGATTACTTTTTATGAAAATAATAAGTAAGCTTGTAATTTGTGCATGGAAAATCACATCTCCAGGGAAGGGGGAAAAAAACTAAAGACTCATTAAATTATCAAGTCCAGATTGAATATATCCGAGGCATTTCTGGCCAATACAGAGTGTGAAGAATAATGAAAAAAATGTGTAATTCATAATTATAAGTAGATGCAAAGTGTATTTTTGACTTAAGTTTGGAATTAAGAAGTACTTTAGGTTGTGTTTTAATATTTGATTACAAGACTTACAAGTCGCAATTAAAACTTAGTAAAGAAGGAATATCTTAATGTGTAATGACCCCATTCTCTCCAGAGTGATTTACCACTACTTAAGCATTCAATAACTCTAATCCAGTCAAACATTTCAATGATAAAACAGAGCTCTCCTAAGAGCAGATGTAAACAGAATTTTCAGTCCATTTATTAGATGTAGAAAAGAAATATATTTATGGTTCACTGCCATCTTCTGGTATTATCCATAACAAAATAACAGCGTTTTTGCTCTATATTTGTACATAAGCAACAAACTTTTAAGTGTTCTTGATAGATTTGAATGTAGAAGGCTGATTAATATTTATATTCTTAGAGATGACAGAACTTTTGATATGTCAATGAAGGTGCATGTAATTTCTGAGTAATATGAAAATAAAGAGTTATTTCTAACAGAAGCTTTTTTTTTGTGTCAATAAATGCTCCAGATTTAACTTGTAACGTTAAACTTACACTGCTTTTCATGGTAGCTTTGTTCACAGTAACACTCCTGGTCTAGAACAGCATGTAGTGTGGTGATCTAGAATAGACTCTAGTACGTACCACCTAAACAACGCCAGTTCTTTTTACCCGAAGTTAACATCATGAAGTGGGAAGACTGAAAAAATATAAAAGCTAACATGTGCATCATGGTTTCTGCAAATTAAATGCCTCTTTCTGGCTTTAGTGTGCCAGAAGTGGATCTGAGGTTTCGTGGTTCATGTCCCATTACTGCCAAAATAAAAAAAATTCATGCCTGCATTTTGTGGATGTGGGTAATTTATAAGAGCGACAGGGAAATAACGCAATGCAGTCTGATACGAAAAGCCCAACACTGGTGGTGTTGACTAACTGCCTTCCCTCTAGTCCAGGGGTCTGCAACTCGAGGGAAGTGTGCCACCCTGTGGCATGCAAAGAGATTTTATATGGCATGCTAATTCACAGAAAAACAAGTACAAAAAGTGTATTTTCTACAACAACAAAAAATTTTTTTAATTTATGACTACTACTTTATTACGGTGTTAATATCCCATACTTATGTATTATTATAAACTACTAACCAGGTTATAATACTTACACACAACATTAAACTATAGTAGTGTAACCTAAATTTAAACAAACAATGGTGGCATGACCCAATAGAAAAACGTTTCTGAGCCTTGCTATTGTTTCAAAAGTAGGGGCAGCTGGTACAGGTAGTTCTAATATAGCGTGACACAAGATCCAAACCAAAAAACAAAATTATACTCTTAGTATAAGAATTCTCGGACAAACCCACACCTAAAACTATATTGTAGAAGAAAAATATTAGATCAGTATGATAATATTCAATGTTTACGTTTGAGATCATCATACGTACATCTGTTAGATGGTTCAAACGTTGCTACTAAAATCCAACTGAAGCTTCTCAACTTCTCAACTATTTTGGCATCATTTAGAGTGATATATTTCATACTTGATACAAAAAACAATTACGTTAAACTTCAGAAAAAGGTATGCTTTAACATTGCAATGTCTTTTTTTTTTTTGTATTACTGTGATGAAGACATGAAGAATAGTCAAGTATTTGAAAACACTTGAGTTTTGGGTCTTTTTTTTTTTTAATTTGGTCAATGGTATTTACGCACAAATCACCAACTCAAGGAGATCTATGTGAGAATAAGAAATTGAAGCAGGGGCTTTATGTACTAACAACCACAGTGTTACAAGCATTATTCTTTGTAGTTAGAATCTGCACTTTATTAAAACTTTAGCTTACAAAATCCATTTAACTAGTGGAGTAGAATCAAATACTGCTTACATAAGAGCCGAGACTTTTCATGGTGGACTAGATTGCAGGCTTGAATTCTCTCTAGTGGATGTCCCCTGGTGGATCACTAGTAAGTGAATGGACTTGCAAGATAAAATCCAAGGTTTGATTCCCCACAGTGGAGAGAGTGCAGATAGCCCATCGTATAACCTTGCACTAAGAAAACAACAAGCTACAGTGGACTCCCAAGGCAGACTGGTGGTGGACTGACTGAAAATGATTTGACCAAGATTATTTTACTAATTTCTTAATTTGTGACCTATTTTCATTATATTCAATGCATGAGTGCTACTTACTAAAAAAAAAAAAGGTGAACAGTCATGAATTCTAAACAAAGAACTTGATTACATAAGAATTGCATCAGCTCGAGGCCACTGATATTTTTGGACCAAGGACAATCTTTAGGGGGAGTCTTTTTCCCACCACAAGCTTATTAGCATCACTTTTCTGACATTCAGTCACCAATTTATTTATTATGCTTCTTCATGTCTCATTATTTCACTTACTACTAACTAAATGTTAATGAGTCACCATTAATATTACTGACAGTATAGGATACAGTTTTGATCCTTTTCATGATTTTATACTCTTCTGTATCTTCTCAACAGAAAATCTGACCGTAAGATAAACATCCTGGTCAAATATGCATTATAGTGATACCCATGCAATAAAAATAAATTGCGTTTATGTTCACCAAATGTTATTTCACAGCAAAACAAAAGCTACGATATGATTAAAAGACAAATTTTTAAATGTTTCTAGCAAAATTCTGCAAGCTTTCAAATATGACATTTTTAAAGCTATGAATATTTTGAAATTTGGGGCTATAACATTCAGCTTTAACTCTTGCAATTATATATGTTCACCAAATGAATGCTTAATTCAATCGTAACCTTTTTTATACAATATTAACCGTTTCCTAACTCTAAGATGTATTCAGAACGAACATTGTAGGTAAGCCATACTAAAAAGGACTTCCTCAATGCTATAATAATTAATACAAGAATAAAATATTCTCTGTTGTGCGTTTTATTATTCATTTTAAATCTATCCCTTTCCTTAAATGTTTCAAAAGTAAAAAAAAAAAGTTTTATTTTGCTTTTTTAATACATTTTCGAAAATTTGAAAGGCCACTGTAACTTTTCCATAAAGACAACGTAGAAAAGAAATATAACATGTAACTGTAGTTTCCTGTTTTGCAGTTACAAACATAGACCCATATCACATATAATTCTGTACATCAATCTTTTGTTCTTTGCTACATGGCTGTACACCAAAATTTGGAACCCCACAACTGTTTTATTTTTCCTTCTATTGTATTATGCTCAATAAATAGTTATGTTGTTGGGTAGTCACAAAAAAAGATAAAAAGTTTTAATTAATTTGAAGACAGAATACAACAATCCTCTCAATGAAACTATGTAGACATAAAAAATCTACTTTTACTTAACTGTTTATGTCTGCAAATTAACAAGTCAAAGCTTTTACTTAAAAATTATGATCACTAGCACAGAAATATACATGTTGAAAAGATCAACAGAGTCTTATATCTATAACTTCTTTTCAGGTGCATTGTGTTACTGTATTAAGAGTAAAGAACAAATAAGTTTTTGCTACAATGATTATGGTAACAGTGTTACCAAAATTAGTCAGCTGAAACAACTAATGGTGTTTTTCTTTCATAGTGCCAAAAAATGTCAGTTTTTTTCTTTACTCTTAATATAGTCTTAAATCTTCTAAACCTAACTTTTGCAGAATGAATGTGCAACTTTTACATCAAGCTTTATAATATAAAATGAAATAAGTTGGTCTGTTAACACTGACATGTCTATTGTAAGCCCGTATGGCTTTGGAAGACACTAATTATTATACTGTTACGTCTCTATTTGTTAATTAACTTTCCGTAACTTTGTTCC
>NW_013666648.1:278314-282095 GCF_000517525.1 Limulus polyphemus | reverse complement strand
CAACAATACTATTTTGTTGTAGAATATTTCAGTAACAGTTGAACAGATTTCCACAAAATTAACATGCATATAGGTGTTGCCATAAAAGGGGTGTAATTAGAAATATTATCAATATATCTGTCTATCCTTTAACTAAACTTAGATTTCAAAATGTTTTAGAAGAAGTAGAGGTTTGAAGTTTGTGTAAATTATAAGCACACAACCGACTAACAGTTAAACTAATGATGATCAAATTTAACATCTCAGACCAATATCATATGAACTAAGTTTGGAGCTTTGTCAATCTTCAATAAGGCTGAAGGGTAGGATAATTCACATTTAATACTAAAATATTTTGTGGCCATAAAGTATGCTTTGCTCTTACACAAAACATCCAAAGTAGTTTCAACTAGGCACAAGGCATCAGCAGCCTCTGGGAAATGTAATTTTTTTTCCTGTTTCTTGCACTTTAAAAAACAACATTTTATAATTTCACTATTTCATACAACATTTTCTGTCTTGTCAGAAACCTACCCAACAAAATTTCAAAGAATTCACATTAGCTGTACATCTCGTAACATCGCGCAAACCAGAGTTTATAATTCTAATTGAGAAACACTACTGTCAAAGAACAAGACGGTTCTACATGTTTTGCTTTCTTGGCATAAACTTATTACTGTGTCTAAGTATTTGTTATTTCTTAATGATGGTTTCTTCATAAAACCTGGTTGCAAGCAAAAACAAGTTATCAAGAAAATTTTCATAAAACTCTATTACTGAAGCAAATGAATAATAGATACTCTCCTTTTCGGCACGGCACGTTGGTTATATTTATAGGCATGTGGTGGCTTTCTATAAATTTCAGTTTACGTAACAATACTGAGCTACATTTAAGCGTTTACATACATACATATATTTCTTCATTACCCATTCAAGCTGTCTCGAAGCATTATTAGTCTCAAAGTGGGTTCCTCGTCATCGAATTTGAATACATATATTGTTGATTCTTACTCTCGAGAATCATCTACAACTTTGAAGAACAATATATGATATTAACTGTGTTTCATAAATTATTATATTACTCAAAAAAGGAAGATATTTGTAATTAACAATAATGATTAATGAAATATGCAGAAATTATCATAAAAATTCATTACATCTTAATCTAATAAATTTTGTTACTATGCTAACTGAAGCAAACTTAAGAAAGAACAAGGGGACAGGACATACATTTTGATTTATCAAGGTCACCTGCACATTTGACCAAGACTAAGATGAATACATGCATTTAGTCCTTTACACCCACATACCTCCCACACTAGCCGCATATCCCAAACTTTAGGCAAACCACTGTGTCTATAATTAAAATATGAAAACATAATACTGCCAAAGAAGTTGGATCTACATGTTAGCTTTCTTTGCATAAATCCACCCCTAACAATCTGAAACGTCTAAACCGTGTTATCTCTACTTCTTTTACAAAAAAAAAAGAAGATCCAATCTTTAATCCTCATATCATAGCTCAAATGATTAAAACCAGGTATTATTCCAGTATAACACAAGGTTAAAAAGCAAGAATTTTAACAGGTCTCATATCATGCAATTAGCTCTCCTCACCTCATATAAACACAAATTGTTCTCTTCAATAAAACAAGTAAGTTCTTTTTAGATATTCTATTCAGATTTTTTTCAAATCCTTCAGAATAAGAGAAACACTCAAAAGATTGTACTATTAGATTCAGCCTGATTCTAAAGAACACTTAAAAGAAGAAAAGCATAGGTAAATAATATCGAAACAAATTACAAATGCAAACCCCATATCAGAAATAATATGAGCTTAATGTCTTTAATACCAAACCAGAAAGGCTGAAAAACGTACTGCTGATTAAATTTTATTCAATTTAAAGTACAAAATATGAAAGAGAATACATGTCAGAAACTGTTTAGCAAAAGTTAATGACTCCAAACTGTCTAAGAGTCAAGAAGAATAACATCAACATGTGCACAACTTCCTTAACAGGATATAAAACTCTTTCGTTGAAATTACACTCCAAATTCTTTGGCAATGAGCAATAAACTTTTATTTTACTTCTGAGCCTGTATACATTTAATTACTATTATTAACTAACAAGACAAATGCAGTTTAAAAGTTTACATAAAAAGAAGCTTTCCTGTTAAAGGTTTGTTCTCTGTACATGCACACTTTCCTTCATATAGATGAATTTTGAAGAGATGCATAATGGTGTGAACCATTATATACAAGGGAATAATTAGTACAACTTTTTATAGTGTTTTAACATTCAATTACTTACGAGTTATCAACTAAAGGAACCCAGAGTTTTGACGGGAGATTTCCCACAGTTTGAACTACTGAATTACATCACTAATTCTCCTATTTTTCACAAAGAATCTGTTCAATGCCTATATCAGTAAATTTACTGAGGCATACAAAGTTTCCTGCAAAAAATAAAGTCAATAACCATTCTGGAAATGAAAAACAACATGTAAATCCATGAATATAGTTCAAGCATGTCAACAGACTGTACAAATTACATCAAAATCTATCTTAAGGTTTGGGCTGATAGTTATAACATGTGGAAATCTAAGGATGCTCTTAGACAAAGACAAAGGTTTGATTCATTTATTTATTTTTGTGAATTGCCATGCCCCCACCCCCAGCTTGTATTTTTATTTTTCATCAGTTTTTCCCTGCAATTCTTAATTTCGACATGTAAATTTTTGCAGTTTTATGTTCTTTAGCTGGCACTGCCTTATGTCCACCACGATTTGAATCTTAATCACGACAAAGTTGTAGATGAGTATTCCTGTGAGAATAAATGCCTTAGCTTCCACTGAAGTCTGAATTTATTGCTAGCAAATCATTCAACAATTGTCTATTCATGAGTTTGAAAACATTCTAATATCTCAGTAACTAACTCTGTAAATTGTAATTATTTCCTGAATAAACTTGCCGAGTATCTTTATTGCATTATTTTTAAGGTGAATTCTGTCTGTACTGAACCTGAAAGTTGTAATTATTTTCTGAATAAACTTGCTGATTCATCTTCATTGTGTTTTTTTAAGGTAAATTCTGTCTGTACCTAACTACAGCTAGTAATTCAGGATCTCACATCTCACACCTTAAAGTGCTCATTCTATAACACTCATTTAACCAATGTAAAGGAAATAATAAAGTTTAAAATATTATAAAAATAAATAGAAATTATATGCAAATAGAATGTCAAGACTTGCCATCCCCCTCAAATTCCTGGATATGCTAGCGTTTTATGACTATGTTACACAAACATTTAAATGTTTCAAAGGTAAAAAAGCAGCCTATTCATATTAAGGTTAATCTAAGATGACAATTATTCAAATTAGCCTCCTATAACTTATCCAAGGTAAGCATGGAATAAAGGTAGTATACAGTATATTAAAAAGTTAATGATACAACACACCTTCAATTATACTCAACCTGTTCCCATTAATCTGTCAGGGATAGAAATAATGAAATATAATTACATTCACTCGAGGGAAAACTATTGGGAAGATTACATTCCCTCATGTAGATTTCCATTTCCTCAAGAATTTTTTTTTTATTTAATTCATGCAATATATGTTCACTTTCATTGGTCATAACTAAAGGAATACAGATGGGCCGTGCATTCCCAATTGGGAAAGCCAACTAAAAAGATCGAATTCCTCAAGCAAAGTTAAATTCCTTGGGAACGTGGAAATGTCATATTTTAATCCCTGTCTGTATATGAATCTTATGGTGTTCTACTTTATATAGTTTGTAAAT